>NC_057799.1:636339314-636343137 GCF_018294505.1 Triticum aestivum | reverse complement strand
ATCCTATAGGGCCATCTAGTTTTTTTTTCTCTTCTTCGGGGCCGGGGAATATGTCGGCCATGGTGACTGAGGAGGGATCCAGGTTCGGGTCCGGAGGGTGGATGTGGGAGCAGGACATGGTGTTCGAGAGTACGCCGGCGTTGGTGGATCTGGAGAAGGGCGAGGCTGTGTGGAACAACATGGCCGGCGTCGTTGAGGTGAAGGGGTCCGGATCCGGGTCTGGGCCCGGAGGGTGGACATGGGAGCAGAACAAAGCGTTTGAGAATGCGCTGGCGTTGGTGGATCTCGGGGAGGGTGAGGCAGTGTGGAACAAGATAGCTGATGCTGTTGGGGGGAAGACAGCCGAGGAGATCAAGCGGCACTATGAGCTGTTGGTGGCGGATGTGGACGCCATAGAGGCGGGCCGGGTGCCGCTTCCCGTGTACACTGATGGCGGGAGTCCTGAGGAGGGAGGCTCCGGCGGGAAGAAGGGCGGCGGTAGGGTAGGAGGAGGACGCGGAGGGCATGGGCCGAAGGGTTCGTCCAAGTCTGTCGAGCAGGAGGGCCGGAAGGGGATCCTCTGGACTGAGGATGAGCACAGGTTCGTGCATCCAGCCTTCGTTTTATTGTCTGCAGAGGAGCCAGCACATGTTTCCTCCACTTTTTTACCTTATCTGTTCATAGAGCAATTTTGAGTTATACTTAGATGTTTGATTGATTGGGTTGCCTCAGAGCTAAAATATCACTACTATTTGACTGGCGATTCTGCTGATACACCCGTGTAGTTGCAATGCCCCGAGTGTTTTGGAAATTTGCTCTTTTAGCTGTCCTCCTCCTCCTGCTACTGCTTTCTATTGGAGACTGGATGCGTGTACGTTTGTCGATTTGTCGTATTTTGCAGATTAGGTCACGTCTTGCGTGGTTGTTCGTAGATTCAGTGCCTCTATTGGTGGATTAACTACTTTAGTTTGTCACATGGACAGCTCCGTCACTGTAAAAGGATTGTGTATGTTCTGACATTTTGTTGGACTAACTACTTTAGTTTGTCACATGTTACCTTATCATGAAAAGTCTTTACTCAGATGTCAGAAACTCAGAACTGTGGTTACCTATGGAAGAAAGATTTTTCAAATGTGTTCTAGGTACTAAAACAGATTTAATTGTTTAAGGGAAGGAACCCTTTGGACTATTTCTTCACACATTTATTTTCATTGTCTGGGTTGACTGATTTTAGTAGATTTTCTCATGCTAGTTTGCTATCCTAAATATACTAAAATGTTAGAAAGTAATCTCTTGTTTGATAGGTTATTGTGGCAAGTAAAACTCGACCTCCATTTAGTTGAGTGAATATCTTTCCGATATGGAACCTTTTACAGTACACTTCTTTCCTTCTAAATGTGAATTCAAGTATATCATCAAGCATTTCACATTTGGTGCAGCACTATGTAATGGTGTACTTCTTTTCGAAGTTCTGCTCCTTGCTTCTATAAATTCTACATATGGTTTCTCATCTGTTGGTGTATATATAACACCTTTTGGGCAATAATTATTCACTGTTCTGTGTTAAAGCTTTCAACCCCGAAAGCACATGACCAGTACATGTTCGTTTTGGCATGTGCTACATGTCATTAGAAGTAGTCCACATATTTCAGTCATTTGCCGTTCTTGTGAAATTCCAAAGTAGTTGATCACAGTGGTTGTGATCATTTCTGTGGCTGAATAAGAAAGATAATGTTATTCATAATTAACTCGAGAAGCTAATTTCAGTACTGACTGCATTTAAATATTTTAGGGGAAGTGCTTGGTTGCAAACTGATGGATACTGCCTCCTCCAGGTTTCTCTTTACTAGTCACTGATCTATGCTATGACCTGATTCTTAACCTGCAGGTTGTTCCTTCTTGGACTTGAAAAGTATGGCAAAGGTGACTGGAGGAGCATCTCAAGGAACTTCGTGATCTCAAGGACGCCCACTCAGGTCGCCAGTCACGCCCAGAAGTACTTCATCCGCCTCAACTCGATGAACAGGGAGAGGCGGCGATCAAGCATTCACGACATCACCAGCGTGAACGGAGAGGCATCAGCTGCTCAGGGCCCAATCACAGGCACAAATGGGCAGGCCGCAGTCCCTGGCAAGTCCCCCAAGCAATCTCCGCACCAGCCAGGGAACCTGCCTCCAGGCGTGGACGCCTTCGGCACCACCATCGGGCAGCCGGTGGGCGGCCCCCTCGTGTCCGCCGTCGGCACCCCGGTCACGCTCCCTGTCGCCGCCCCGCCTCACATGGGATACGCCATGCACGCCCCGGTCCCAGGGACCGTGGTGCCCCGGGCTCCGATGTACCCGATGCCGCCCCCACCGTCCCGGTGATGGGCCCGTGCTACAAAATAGACGTTGTTAAGCGATGCTGCTGGGCTTCCTGACAGACCAACTCAGAACCTTCTCCATGTTGTCCGGCCTTGCAGTGAAATGCTCTGTTATGTCTGAATAAAGGAATAACGATAAACCCTTGTACATTACCGATGGTGTTGTGGACGTTGTGGATTATATGTAATCGTGACGCGTTTCGTCGTCGTCGTTCGATGTTCGCCTTCGGGTCGGGTGGATGGATACTGGGTGTGTTTCTGTTAGTGATCTGTGTAATGCAGGCACAGGGGAAGAGATACTTAGCAGTGTTACTTAGCAATGTATGAATTGGTTATTACAGAGATTATCATTATCATCTGTGGTGTATCTGTGTAACAGATGATCAACAAAGATTTGTCCAGGAAAATTTATCTCGATGTTCTCATTTCGAACTCTTTTGCGGGCAAAATTTCAAATTTCACAGTTGGTTCGATCGATGCGTCACCGCAGCTGTACTGATTTAATATGCACCACGATAAAGTGAAAACGGACATCTCTGGGCTTAGCGACGAAGCTTCCATCCATCTACTGATAAGCTCTATCTTTGGCAGCCTTGCGCAATTAATCACTAGAGGTTGAACGCCAAAGCTTGACCCGGCACCAAAGAAGAGAACAAAAGAGGGAGCGTGTATGGCCTCATGGGCGTTGCCACTGCGGTGGGTGGGGCTACTGCTGGAGGAGACGCCGTGGGGACCACGCCTCACGCCGCCGGCGCGTGGCGGGGGCCACATGTCATGAGGGCAGCGCGTGGCGGTGGACAGGTGTCATGGGACCTGGGGCCGTGGGGACCACATGTCACGGGGGCGACGCGCGGCGGGGACCACATGTCATGAGGGTGGCGCGCGGCGGTGGACAAGTGTCATGGGACCTGGGCTGCGGGGACACTTGTCACGCCGGCTGAGTCATGGGCTTATCATGAGTGGGGTCCACAGCACAACAAACGAGGTGACTTTTAAATAGCGTGCATTGATATTTTATTTTATGGGATATATGCATATATGTCCCTATGTAAAATAAGTATATGAATATGACTCCCTGTAAGAACATATATATGCTTACGAGCCCCTATATGATAAGTATATTAATATGGAACCATTGGTACAACATAGGGGGCAGTTGGGAAGATACATTTGGGGTAGAAACTCCCTTGTTTCCTTTTAAGTAGACCTTTTTTCTAATAGAGACGCCACGAATATAGAATTCGTCATTCGACTGACATATTCACGCCGCACGCTAGTGAAAACACATGTTGGCACTCCAATTATCATCTCGAGGGTGGCGACAGTACCTCTCGCGCACAATAAAGACTCGTTTATATGACACCAATGCATATGGAGTTGACTCTATGGATGCCCATGAGTTCGTCGCGCGCACAAGTTTTTGGAATACAAAATAAGAATCGTTTTCACCATAAAAATAATAAGAAGAAAACCTCGCAAGCT
>NC_057799.1:636330863-636339016 GCF_018294505.1 Triticum aestivum | reverse complement strand
GTGATGTTGCGTACCTCAGCTCCTCTTACAAACATTACTGTTTGATACAAACTTACTATCAACTAAACCTTTGAGATAAAAAAACATCCAAAATTATGAAGTGGGAGGGTATTATCCTCGGATAGAAATGTCATCACAATCTTATTCGGCGGCTGATACATGGCATATTCACGCGACACATTATCGGATTATAGCAAGCAAGGGCGGAGAGAAGCCCCAGGCACATCAGGTCATGGCCTGGGGTGTGATGCCGTGCGTAGGCTTTCGGAAGAGCCATTCAACGCCCTATAGTTACAGTATGGTGAAGCCGCTCCAGGGCCTGGCCCAATCCTACCTCCACCCCTGATAACAAGGGCCGCATGTCGCGCCAATTATCACGCTAGGGGGTACCGAAAATACTTTCCTAACATTCCCGACTATGAATAATTAAAGCTCACAATCATAGTTTGATAGTTGGCGGCTCAGGGCGCGACAGCCTCATGGGCTTTCGGAAGCATTGTTCAATGCTCTGTAGCTACAGTATAGTGAAGCTAGTCTGGGCCCCGCCCAATCCTACCTCCGCCCCAGATAGCAAGGGCCGATTATCAAGCTAGGAGGTACCTACAATTTCTTTCTTAACTTTCCGACCTACAAATTAAAGCTCAAAAAGAGTACGATAACTGGCGGCCCTGGGCCGAGGCATCAAGTAGGCTATCAGCAGCACAGTTCAATACCCAATAGCTACAACATAGTGAAGCCGGTCTAAGCCTTGGCCCAGTCGAACCTCCACCTCTGATAACAAGGGCCACATGTAACGCCAATTATCACGCTAGGGGTACCGAAAATTTCTTCCCTTACATTTGAGCCTACGAATTAAAGTTCACAATTAGAGTTCGATAGCTGGCGGCCCGGGGCATGACAACCTTATAGGCTATTGGAAGCATTGGTCAATGCCTTGTAGCTACAATATAGTGAAGCCGGTCCGGAACCTGGCCCAAATCCTACATCCACCCCTGATAGCAAGGGTCACATGTCACGCCAATTATCATGCTAGGGGGTACCGAAAATTTCTTTCCTAACATTCCAACCTACAAACTAAAGCTCACAATCAGAGTTCGATAGTTGGCGGCCCGGGGCGCAACGGCCTCACGGGCTTTCGGAAGCACTGTTCAATGCCCTGCAGTACAGTATAGTGAAGCTGGTCCGTGGCCTGGCCCAATCCTACCTCCGCCCCTCATAGCAAGGGTTAATTATCACGCTAGGGGGTACCGACAACTTCTTTCTTCACATTCCGACCCGAATTAAATCTCACAATCATAGGCCGATAGCTGGCAGCCCGGGGCGCGATGGTTGCACACAGGCTTACAGAAGCACTGTTCAATGCCATGTAGCACAGTATAGTGAAGCCGGTCCGGGGCTTGGCCCAGTCCTACGCCCTCCCCTGATAACAAGGGCCACATGTTATGCCAATTACTCTGCTAGGGGTACCCACAATTTCTTTTCTAACATTCCGTCCTACAAAACAAAGCTCACAATCAAAGTTCGATAGTTGGTGCCCAGTGGGCGCACGACTACCTTCACGAGTGCGCACAAATCCATCCTTATCGCTGAATCGAATGGTGTGATCTCTTTCATTATAAAACATATAATTTTGAAAAATCACGCAGTCGCTACATCATCAACAAAGTGGCGGTGCAATGGTGGGGAGAGGGAAGAGGGATCGGTGAGAGGCCGCAACCCTTGTCCCTCTGCATTGGCAGCACAATACCCAATACATAACTATTTAGATTTCAGAAAAAGATCAACAATGTTAGCAATAACATTATTGATTCACAAGAGCTTTCAAGATAAAACCCCTGCCTACTTTTGAAGCACTTTGAAATTTCCTCGGATAGAGACGGTCACTCAAATCGGATTTGACGACCGAAACATGACATATTCATGTGGCACCTTAGCGAGTCATAGAAAGGACCACATTTCACGCCAGTTATCACGTTCAAGGGGTAGCGGCAATTTCTTTTCTAACATTCGGGGCTACGAATCAAAGCGCAGAATCCGGGTTCACCAGTTGGCGCCAGTGAGGGTGTGGCAACCCATCAAATTGAATTGAATCAAATCGAATCGAATCGGATCTTATAGATTGGAAAGATTTTTTTGCCGTAAAAACATATAACTACAAAAATCGCACAATCACCCCATCATCAAAACTGCGGCGGTACAATGGCGGGGAGAGGGGGAGGGACTAGGCGAGAGCCAACACCCCCTATTCCTTAGGCGTGCAATACCTAGTACTGTAACTCTTTAGATTTAGAGAAAGATCCGATAATCTTCGTGCGCTTCGTCTTCCTTCAACGGTGGCAGCACGATACCTGGCAATTCATAACTCTTTAGATTTAGAGAAAGATCCGAGAATCTTCGCGCGCTTCGTCTTCCTTCAACGGTGGCCGCACGATACCTGGTCCTCCGTAACTCTTTAGATTTAGAGAAAGATCCGATAAACTTCGCGCGCTTCGCCTTCCTTCAACGGTGGCCGTACGATATATACCTGACAATTCATAACTCTTTAGATTTAGAGAACGATCCGATAAATGTCGCGCGCTTCGCCTTCCTTCAACGGTGGCCGTGCGATATCTGGCAATTCGTAACTCTTTAGATTTAGAGAACGATCCGATAAACTTCGCACGCTTCGCCTTCCTTCAACGGTGGCCGTACGATACCCGGCAATTTGTAACTCCTTAGATTTAGAGAATGATCCGATAAACTTCGCGCGCTTCGCCTTCCTTCAACGGTGGCCGTACGATACCCGGCAATTTGTAACTCCTTAGATTTAGAGAAAGGTCCGATAATCTTCGCACGCTTCGACTTCCTTTAACAGTGGCCGCACGATACCTGGCAATTGTAACTCTTTAAATTTAGAGAAAGATCTGATAATCTTCGCGCTCTTCGATTTCTCCTACTCATGTTATTGCTTCACAAGACCTTGATTTTCACCATTTTGGTAGGTTTGAATTGCCCACATCTCACAAAACCCCTCAACATTTCCATTTCCACACCCCCATTTCCCTTGTTTCCCGTGTTCCCATTGTGGCTCCCCCTGCCAAAAAATCACCCCCAATCTCTCAATAATTAGCGAGCAGCACACGCCGCAGGGCCCCCGCCTCTCCAAAAGCCACGCCGCGGCCACCGTCTCTCGCTCATTGTCTTTCAGTGTACGCCCACACAGAACCGAACGCAAACACCCAGAGCGCACGGAGCACGAGGCTGCGCTAGCTGGCTGCCTCGCGCAAGCACGACATGGCCGACGCGAACGGATCGCCCTCGCCGTCGCCGCAGCACTCCTCCGGCGGCGAGGCCGTGACCGGCGACTTCGTGGCGGTGCCGGGCGCCGGCCCGCACGCGTCGTTCCAGGCGCTGCTCGCGTCCGTGGGCGGCCACGACCCGCACGGCGCCGTGGCGAACGTCCTGGCGCAGCGCCAGTACCAGGAGTACGAGCAGCTGTTCGGCCCCCCCGGCCCGCTGATCCAGGCGCCGCCGCAGCCAATGCCCCTCCAGGTCCAGGCCCCCTCGCCGACCCCGCCGCCGCCGCACTGCGCCCAGTCCAACCTGCTGATGCCCGCCGGTCAGTATCTTGTTTTTCCTTTCTTTTCTACATCGTCTTCGTACGTCCTTGCGCCGTCGTCGCCGTCGCCGGCGCGATCGTTTTCTCCGTGATCTGTCCGTTCCCATCCCGGGCTTTCTTCCAGTTCCAGGCCGCGCGCTTAGGGTTTTGACGCGCCCGGATCTGCGCGCTGTGTCCCTGCTGCGCGCGCCGCCATGGACGTTCGCGAGATCCGCACGTCGTTCTAGGTTTTCTGTCCTTCATCAGGACTGCAATCTTGGCCGCTCTCCGGCCGGGAGGAGCGGATCACTGAGGAAGATTGCAGCAGGAAGCGAGATTCTGCACAATCTACTTGCTAGATCAGGCCGGACTTTCCATTTCTAGCGTGTTAAATCACGCATTTCATCTTGTTAATTAGGGCATACCTGCTAGCTAGTTCTTCCTTTCCTTTTCTTTCCCCTTGCGTTTTTTGTTGTTTAGTGTACTGTGGCCTTGATTAATGCTGTTTTTTCTTTGCTAATAATTTTCAGGGACGCACAACTACCAGCACTGGCAGCCCCCCGCCCCCCAGATCGGCGTCGCGGCGGCGCCGCGGCAGGCCCCGATGGGACTGGGAGCAGGGGTTTTTGGGGACTGGACCATGTACAACGTCAACAGCACGGTCGTGTCTGTCGCCTGCGGTAGCAGCAGCAGCGTCCGCGGCAACAACAACAATGGCTACCATCAGAGCTCCAGGCTGTGCTCCCCCACTGCATGGCCCAACAACTTCATGCCGCCGCTGACGAGCCCTTACAGTGTTTACCCTCATGGCATACAGCAGCAGCAGGGGCACCAACAAGCTATCACCTACAATGCCAACAATAATAATCATCAGCAAGGTAATTCAGGTATACATATATTTAATTACATGTGTCATGTGTGTGTGTGTTTCTCATTCTGTTTAAGATTCAGGTATCCATGCTGTGTGGATCTGTTTTGTTAATTCTACGAATCTGATAACTCGGGTTCAATCTCTTTGATTGATAATATGCAAGGGTTATGTACAATTGAATTTATTTGGTATTTAAGTTTTTGTGCTGTTTAGTTTAGCATTGTGCTGAATCCAGCAACTTTGTAAGGGCTTTCTTTATGATGGTATGGATTGCGAAGCAAACAAATTTTCTAAAACGATTTGTCCATGTCCTCATTCCAAATAATCTGAGTCATACACTAGCTAGGCTAGTATATATCCAACTCTTACTTTGCATAGACAAAATTGCATGCATGTTACTATTTCTAAAATTGCATTCATGCTACTATTGCACATTGATTCATTCTGTACATCGATCTCGTGCTCTGCAGGCTTTGTATCCAACTTCACGGTGGATCCACCATTACTACCTGCTCAGTGCTTTCAACCAATATCTCCGGCGTCAAACAATCGCTCTTCTCCACAATACCTCGACGAGGCCAGATACGCCAAAAGGGCCAAGAGGCGCACCCAGAAGAGGAAGAATTCAGAGGTAACAACAACAGCTAGGAAACATGCAAATCTTTTATATATGCTTATATAAGTTTAATTAGCATGAGCTAGCACACACCTGATGCATGCCTGTGAGAGATTAATTTCCAGGACCCGCCTGAGATGGGAAGTGAAAACGCCATGATGCTAGATGAGAATCACAACTTCAGCAACCAGGCCCAGCAATTTTTCACTACTGTAAGTAACATGCATGATGCTTTGATGCATATATATATGCTTTCTAGGTCCTATTCACTTCACTATGCATGCTGTTCTTAATTTGCTGTACATGATTTTTTTTCATTATGTTAACTATACAAGCTCTATATTCTGCATTGATTGCTTTATATTATAGTAGTAATGGAGAAGACACTCCAATAGATTAATAATACTTTGGAAATTATTCCATCAATTTACCTCTAATTGGTTCCAGCTTTAGACTCTTACTGTTCTGCAAACAACTGGAACCTGATGGTCCTACGATCGAGTTGTAAGTTATGACAAGTAGCAAAACATGCTGTTGTAATTTATTGTATTAAAATGAAGATGGTGCCAAAGCAATTTTCAAACATCCAAAGCTGAACCACATATCAGATCATCAGGTTGCTGCAGTTCGAAGTGGATGCATTCCCACTGAACTAACTTGATTTTGTTCCTGAAAAACTATTTACAGAGGTTCAACTGTAAAGACTACCATATGATTGTGTGGAAGGAGTTGACCAATAGTGATGTTGGAAATATTGGAAGAATTGTAGTGCCAAAGGTACGTGCGTAGCTAGGTGCCCACTACATATTACTCTAATTAATCAACGTGAAAGTTACTATTTGTTAGCTGCTTCGCAATCTCACTATATATACTGAATTTTGCAGAGGGATGCCGAGGCTAACCTTCCAGCTTTGCTTGAAAGGGATGGCCTGATACTCAAGATGGAGGACATGAGGCTTCCTGTTACATGGAACTTTAAGTTCAGGTAATCACTAGTTCAGAGTAATATATTTATTTTCTCTGCGACAACTCCGTAAATCATAGTCTCGCAGTCGCAGTGTTGGAGAGTTAATATCTGCCTCATTTCACTAGTTCAACTGTATGTATGTATATATCAGTCACACTGATGATGCGAGATACTTCCCAGGTACTGGCCTAACAACAAGAGCAGGATGTATGTCTTGGAAAGTACTGGTATGTTGGTTTTAACACTGACCGACTCAAGTAAACACTCCAAACATTTGTAAGTATGTACATGTGTCGTTTTCTGATGAATTGCATTGTCTTAATCTCAGGAGAATTTTCAAAGAACCATAATCTAGAGACACAAGACACCTTCATCATCTACAAAAGCCTTGAGTCCGGCAAATTTGTACGTGAAAACTCCATCTACTCTACCCCACTTTCTCTTGTCCTCAGTAATAAATAGTCCATCCAGCTTCCCATCTGCAAACTAAACTCGCCAGCTCTCTCGAGATACTACTATAAGCCGAATAATATCAACTTATCATTCTGCAAGTCACTCGATCTCATGATATTAGTATGACTTATGCCAATATTCTTTTTGTCATCTCTTGATCAGCTTGTCCGTGGGGAGAAGGTGACTGGGCAGTGCCCTACCTTAATTTGTCCGGAATGCAAGGAGCAAGGCCGCATTTACAACAAACAATGCGGGTTCACCAGGAACCTGCACGCCAAGAAAAGAAGATAGATGCCATCTTCAGCTCAGCACCATCACAATGATGCATGTGGTGCATGTTGACTTGTTACAGAACACCTAGAAGCAATCACAAAATCAAGGAACAGCCAGAAAGCATCGTCAAGAGAGTCGTATCACCCTAAATTATCATCGTTGACATGTTGTACCATTGGAACTGAATTTCAGACAGAAGTACCCTAGGCCTTAGCAGCTAGCTAGCTGGTGAATAGCTCTGGCCCCATCCAAGAAAAACATCTTTCCAGTTTTTAGATAACTTAAGTTTGCTTCACCATGTACCTGGTGTTCTGTTATGTATCTTGTAAGAAAAATAATATGTGCTGTAGTGTTGTACTTCATTCTGGATGATTCCCATATATATATAATATCGCCTCACCATTTGTAGCATGTCTTGATGTTTTGCTCTGAATCTGCTGAATTTGTCAACAGAACTAATGAGGCAATCCTTTTTGCAGCAGACTTGTGATGGTAAACAAGCAAGCAAGACCAGTTGTGACTTGTGAGAGAATGCGACAATGCTCTCACGCGGCATCAAAGTATGTCTCATCAAGGCAGATAGCTAAGAGCATCATCCTTGACTCCTCAAAATTCTCTGGTTTGATGAGTTAACCCACAAAATCTAAGGAGTTACCCCTCAAATTGAGTCACTCTTGCCCAATTTGAGCAATCGCCAAATAAATGGAAGCACGAAGTTGCCATGCTTGCTATCTAAAGTTGCCAACCTTGCGTAACTTGTCATAAAAAAACGTTCGGAGTTGCCATGTGCTCGTACCTGACTTGTGCACTTATCAAGGTCCTATCTTTTTTAAGCATCCAGCTGACGAACTATATAAACTGGTGATATTCCTGCAGCCATGGAGTCCATTGAGCAGGCAGAAGGACTCGTTGCTCCTTGATCGCCTCATCCCCAGCTTGCGCCAAGGCAGGGGCTCTTCGCTCTACCGGCTGCAACAATCCAGCTAGCTGTGGGCATCGGATTGCGGTGGTTCATTGCGGGTTGCCTCTCTAGAGCATCGTGTCTCAGGCATGCTTTTGAGCTTGGAGATGTGCTCCTTTTACCCTTAGGTTTGGAGTGAGATTGAACTTTTCTTTTAAGTTCAGTTATACTCTTGGCTTGTACGGGCTTCAGTTTAAAGCCGGGCAGCCTCCTTTCTAAAAAATAGTTGCGGCCTTGCGGATGTGGTGCAGCTGAATACTGGTAAGATCAGGTGTTATATCGGATTGATTTGCAGCCTTTATATCTCAATAAAAATAGCCTCAGGTTCTCTGTAGTTCAAGTCATTTTTCACCACTGGATTTTATCAACATCCCGATGTATAAAAATAGCCTTCGGTTCACTGCAGTTCAAATCATTTTTCACCATTGGATTTTA
>NC_057799.1:636266036-636330445 GCF_018294505.1 Triticum aestivum | reverse complement strand
GGGGGGGCTGTGCGATAAAATTATTCCATTGCCTGGAAAGATATATGGGGACAAATAGAAACAGCAGTGCAAAATTGAGCAGTATTGGGGGGAAATAAAAACACCATGCCGTGGGAATATCAGGAGGGATTGGAACAAGACTGTGGAATGGTCATTAACCAATGGCTGGCATCTAAACAGCACGCAAAAACAGAAACTACAATCAGCACACCTACTAGTACCCACGAGTATTAGCACCATAATTAACACTATTGTGATCAATAAAAGAACTGTAGAAAAAGCAACTAACAACAAATGCCAGGCCAGGCCACCAAAGAGGTGTTCCAGTTTAGAAACAAGCTGCTCCTGCATCTTGACTCTATTTCTTCTTAAGGAAAAGATGTGGTGCTGCCAGTTTCTCAAAAGAAAAAAACACACAAAGGCAATAATAATCCTCTTGCCGACCATGGTTGAACTTTGAACAAATTAAGTATACATGTTAATGAATAGCTTTAGGACAAACCACACTAGATACCACATACATCTACCACCGCTTGGGATTGTTGCATTCACTACATGGCTCCAAGACCTGCAATCCAACACCCAAGGGAACTCTCCCTGCAATGTATGTGTTCGCAGCCTTAACAGCTTCGTGAGCCTCTGCTATATTACTCTCGGTCATCATTGGGCAGCATATGCCCATCTTTTTTGAGGTGTGCTTTCTAATGATACCACACTTCGTACTATAGCGAGGCCCAGGGGTTGTGTCTAGTGTGAGGCACTCAAGCTGGGGACTGCCCTCAAGGATATAGATCACAAACTGAACGAGCTTCTTTGATGAACAAAAGCCTGTGATCGTCACTCTCTGAGGCAATCATGCCGGCGCTGTGGTTGCCACCTCTCGTAATTAGCATTATCGCCTCCAACAACAAAATCATCAGGTCTCAAGGCATCCTGACCTACCTGGACATAGATATGTAGGATCAATCGACATTAGTGCCACTGTTCTTTGATAACCTGTGTAACATCATTTATAGATATATAGCTCTAAGAGATATGACTTACATGTAGGGTAAAAGAATCCAAGGCTGGAGAAGCATCGAGAAAAGAAACCAGTGACAACAAGCCTTGCAATGATCTTAGGATGTCAATTTTCAACTTCTTGAGGTAGGGGAACTTCGAGGGCATCACTGGAATATCGACATTCTGAAGAACAGAGGGTCCAGAGATCAATCAGGCCTCGGTCAAAATATGCATGTGTTATATACATGAAAAAACTGTTGATCCGATAATTTCACTACCAACAGTTGGGTAAACCATGTTAGACTAACACAAATCACATGTGGAAAATAGTTCTTTTGAAATTTACTAGTTTCTTATTTGAACATGTATACTTATGTTGAATATTGTGGTGCAAGAGAACTATAAAAACATGTAATCGTGCATCTCTTAAATAAATGTTAATTAATAATAAATCAAATGTATTGAATGACACGTAATTTATAAGCCCGTATATCTTGTACAATTCGATCTTATTTTTTCTTTAGACAACTCGATGATAGGCACCATCATATTTCTTAGAGTGAAGAATATTAGAATAGCACGTAAAACACAAACTCTTTAAGCATGAGCACCTTCTCAACAGTACAGAGTGATACCAAGAATTAAAGAACGGATCACAACAATTATGCCCACAACTATTGGACGAGGAATTATGAATTTGGAATTGAGACTTTGGATTGCTCATGTGGAAAATATCATATCATAACTTATGCTTTTCATATTGGTACAAGAGTAAAAACCAACACATACCTCCCAAAGAGAGATCAAGGATAGGCTCTTAACATTTGGCGCGATGCATGAAAGCTTTGCACGAGCATAAGGCAGCAAGTGGGATGTACCTACCAAATGCACATCCTGAAGTTGCGAAGGATGTGCAACTGAGATTTCTACCAGGGTCCCAAGAAAGTGCAAAGTAGAGAGGTTGGGAGCATTGATCTCTACCGCCTGCAACCCCTCACACCAGCTAAGTGTTAGGACATTGAGTTGCTGCAGCGTACATGGTATCTTCAAGCATATTATCTTTCTGCAATTCATGATATCAATCTTCCCCAAACCGAAAGATTTGGAGAGCAAGTGCCCTAATCCCTCATCAGTAATGTTGACTCAATACAAACATAATGTTTCCAATCTACTCAAGCAGCCAAGTGTTGTTGTCGGACGGAAAGCGCAAACATGGAGTTCAAGACACCTAATTGAACTTGCAGCCGCCTCATTAGACAAAACCGAACATGGGAAGATGTACTCTTTCTTCATGGATCTACACAACACAAGCTTAAGTTCTTTGATCCCCGGGCGAACAGCAGTGATTTGGAGCCATCTGTCCAGGTATGACGCGTCGATATTTTTGCAATAGTAGAGCTCAAGATTAAGCCTGGAAACCTCCACCCCATGGCGGGAGTGGTTCCTAAGAATTTTGTCAACTATGTTGATAAGAACACGAGAGTCCCTAAGAAAGATATCTGCATCCTTATATGTCTTGCCAGTCAACCCAAGTGTTTCCACGTTGAGAGTGAGGTTGGTATAGCATCTCCAGGAATGCAGAAATCCACGACACACGCAGGCAGCACGAGCAGCATCTCGCACTGGCAAGAGGGAATGTATATGATGTATGATGTCCTGCGGAATCAAGGTCGAAAAGTTCCACGGTTAGACAGCAGATAGTAATAAACGTGTGCTGACTTGATTTGTCGTTAATTTGAATAAAACAAGCACCCACACACATATATGTTTATTTTATAATAGGAGCTTTATTGACTTAATCATCGCATTGAGGGGAGGTCCTGCATAGCAAGACGCACACAAAGCCAACGAAACAAGGAAAGTTCAGAAACACAACCACACATATATGCATCTTGGACTCTTGGTAATTAGCACATTTATTTGCAATTCTGATGATGAGGGTGCATCAACTGGGTTGAACCTATGTAACTGTGTTTTGTGGCAGATCTACGGCGAGCCTTGAAGATTTCTTTGGTAAGCATGCATATATGCTTGCAAGATACTACATGTCAGGACGTTAAGGAATTTGCAAAGCACAAACCAGTTTATTCACGAGAAGATGTAATTTTTTTTTCATAATTGTGCGTATCTTTGTGTTGAATTCACATCCAAAGTCATAAGCTCGAATGCATAACGTGCTAGATATTTTACTTGTAACTACAAACACTTGATTGCCGGCCAAGAATTAATGCATATGTAGGAGTATATACCAAGGCGAGTTTGTCAAACACAGGTTCACGTCGCCGGCAGGCTGATCCACCATCTGCAATGATACCAGCCTCGCCAGACCAATTACAACAGAGTTAAACTGCATGCTTGAAGGAGAGAGATGCGGTCGGACCAGGGAGAGAGATGCGTACGTGCGCACGGAGGAGTAAATAGCTCCCGCAGCCACTGCTTCGTCGTGCGCGCGGCGGCATGGATCCCCATGGAGATGGATCGGGAGGGGGAAGGCCGGCTGCGGCGAGGTATGTCGACGGCGGCGGAGTCGTCCCTTGCTTTAAGATCGCTCTCGTGTTGCCACGTTCTTTCTTTTTGACCAAGCTCTCGTACATGTTGTTGTCAGTTAGGATATCTATATATACCTTTTTTATTTCTTGATGATCCATCATAACGTTTTGCAGGAAAATCCCTCAAGACACCTGCAGTCTAGCTATTGTTTTTCGAGCTTTTTTTAGGCAAATTGTTTTTTGAGCTTTTTTTAGACAATATCGCAAAAGCTTTATTAATTTTTCATAATGTTTACACACTAGTGCAGAACCGGGCTATAGCCCCGGTTCGTAAGAACCGGCACTAAAGGGTGGGGAACAGTACCGGTTCGGATCGAACCGCAGCTAAAGGGCCACCACGTGGCACGAGCCAGGGCCGGGTGTGGGGAGAGCTTTAGTACCGGTTGGTGTTGTAATTTTGTGTTTTCCATTTAATTCTTTTTCGTTTGCTGGTATTTTACGATACTATATATTGTACACGTTATGCATATATATCTTGGTGCCTTCGGAGGACGATGACAATTGGGAGTAGTTCATTGGGGCGGTAGCGGGTAGTAGAATTCCCCTTCGGAGCACGATGATCACTTGAATGGATGGGGGCCTTCAAATCTTGACAAAATTTGGGAGGGGAAAGGGGAAGAACAGAGCGAGCTCGGGTGGACGAAGGGTTTATGTAGGGCGACCTTTAGTACCGGTTCCTGCCACGAACCGGTACTAAAGGTGCTGGAGGGGCCCCAGACTGACAACATCCTACCACCACTCTCTTTAGTACCAGTTCGTGGCACGAACCGGTGCTAAAGGTTCACCACGAACCGGTACTAAAGAGCTCCTCCCGGCTAGCCGTTGGAACCAGCACTAATGGACACATTAGTGCCGGCTCAAATTCAAACCGGCACTAATGTGTCTCACATTCGACCCTTTTTCTACTAGTAACAGGGACGGAATGAAGTTCTCCAGGATGGCCTAACCAAACATGGCGGCTATCCCGGAGAGATAGTGCGTGCTTCACTAAATTGTGAGCTTTAAAATTTGAACTCCTTAACCCATGAACTATTTTACAAAACTGAAAATTTGAAGAATGGTCTAATATTTCATGCACCATTGCTCCATAAACTGTAGAGCTCCCGCACTTGAGGTCGTCGACCACCATCTTGCAATCCGAGGCTATATGAATGCGCTGGATATACAAATCATCCGAGAGTGCCAAAGCCTCTCTTATCGCCAGTGCCTCCAATGTTTGAGGATTTGTGATATACCTGAAGACAATCGCCGAAGCGCCAAGAAAGGCTCCATCCCGATACCTACAAATCGCACCCACTGCCCCATATTTTCCTGGATTTGACACCACTGAATCCACATTAATTTAGCGGGTATTATTCTAAATGGACCCCTAGGAAAAATATGCTTGTGGACACATACATAGAGACTAGCACATGTATCGGCTGATGGCCGTCTTTTCCAGGTCATGGATATAGGGATATCGGTTGATGACCGTTCGTCTCGGTGGTGATCCCTACATGTCTCTCTGCCGCCAAGGCCCAAGCCATTGGACGACCCTCCGCTAGCTTGCCGCTCGAGTGCTTGCTCACCTCCATCACTTGGGAGTCCCCTCGCGAGCAGTGCCGCAGCAGGCTCGAGCTCCGTCGCGGTGGGTAATCGGCTCGCCGCATCTTTTTGTCCTCAAATCAGTCACCACGCGTCCCAAGTAGCGAGCGAAGCAAGCACAAACATGACGGTTGCATGCGCAACGACTGTCGTCGGTTGTGTGCTGCAAGAGCAAGCAGAGAAGGGGTTAGTGAAAGATTGGCTGATAGGTGGGGCCCATTTGTCATTGTGTATAGAAATTTTTAGGAGTTAAGCTGATTGGGGATGGGCTAGATATAAGCCTCCCACAGCCTGGAATTTATTGACGGTTATGTTTTGTGAGTTAGTTCAAGGAGTTAAATTATAGGTGTTAGTTTAAAGATGCTCTAAGCCGATTGGAAGAGGCGTAGACATCCAAATACACACGCTGATCTTAACCTTGTGGTCATTGTGGAGATGAATTCGATGAGAGAATTACTTTAATTAATCTTACTAACTACAACTACAAAAGCGACACCGGGATATCGGTGTCGTTGTTCCTTGGTAGGTCGAGCACCTACATCAACACCATGCCGTTCAACGCTTTCGGATAGGATGTCACTGAATGGCGTCGAATCGAACTGTTGCCCAAGGCGGTGCGGGATTTCGCTAGTGAGCCTTGAGGTCCACTCACATTAGGCCACTATAGCCGAGACTGAGATCGTGAGAATGGAGACTCTGCAACAAAACCCTTAGAAATCTCTCTATCAATGTTGTGGTCCCTTTGTACTTACTTTAGAAATTAGTTTACAAAGTCTACTCAATTTGTTGGAGCCTTTTGTGTTGGTGAGTGAGTTGATTGTTTTTGTTGGCTATGCCTGCAGGAACAAAGGTGAGGTGCGCTTTGTTTACAGGATAATCTGCGATATTTGTTTTAATGCAAGGAATAACATATTCTTTGTTACTACTCCATACCACTGCTGGATTTTTTGGGGTGAAATCTTTGTAAAACAGGCTGCAATTCAGAACTCGCTCTAGTAAATTGAAGGAACGTGGAAGGACAATATTCAAACTAAGATATTCTGTGGCAAGCGATCACGGTCCAGTGACCAAATCATTAAACGGCATGGGCCGGTGAACACAACTTGCACTCTTTGTGGAGAGGTTGAGAATGTGGAGGCTAAGTTCATTTGGAGCGATGTCCGTTTGTGGCTCAATGTCACTTGGGATCCTAGAAACTTCTCTTAGTTTCATTGAATACCTCGTTGTGCCCAACGAGACGTCCCGTTAAAAGTTTACTTTGGCACTTATTTTTTCCGGCTAAGCCTACTGATTGTGTGTTTAAATTGATTGCCATCTTACAGTAATGGTGACCGCTCGCTAAAGCGCAAGACATTGATGACATGGACCTCATGACCTCCAAGATTCGTGCATCTGCTATCTCCTTGTCATCAGCGCCTGAGTAGCTCTACCCTTTTATTTTATCCCTAGATGTTACTTGTGGCCTGCGTGTGCTCTTCTATTGCCATGTTATGTTTCTTGAATTTATGCTCTGTCGTACTATGATGCTGGTGTATGGCTTGCGTTGCCATGCTTCGCTTTATTTATAAAGTCAGGTGATCGTATTTTCTCTTTAGAAATGCTTATTCTTTGTTTATACATGACAAGGAATAGCTTATTCTTTGTTTATACGTGACAAGGAATAACTGATTCTTTGTTTATGCGCATCAAGGAATAGCTGGACAAATTTCATAACAGGGGCAAAACTGACATACTTGAACAGTTAATTATCACACTAACTTGTGACCTCTTTTTCTTTCAGAACCAACACTCCGCATCCTGCGATCCCTAATAAACCCTACAATGCCGCATCCTATTTGATATGCTAGGCGTCACGGTTCAGCCAGTGCCTGCCATACCAAGAAGCATCACAAAATTCATTTTTTAAGGCATCACGGTTTGATCAATCAGCGTGTACAGGAGGATTGGAGTTAAGACAAACCTATGTACTCGTACAAGATATTGCAGGACATTCTTCTCACGATGTCCATGATGACTGTTTAACAAACTGTGAAATGAGAGCAGAACTTCCTATCCAGGGGAAAGGGAAGTTCCAGAAAAAAAGATATGGCCTAATGACCCATTGTCCGTGCAACAAGCCACTCAAATAGGCTCTAAGCCACACGAAACCATGCTAATGTTCAGCAACAAAAAAAAACATTGCTCCAAAGAAGAAGAACTATACCTTATAACTGAATCACAGTGCATATTTGATACTCCACAGTTAACATAGCACGGCTGATAGTTTACAGAAAAGGGAATACCAATCACATAATCATGCCTAAAACTATGCATATTCATGAAGTACTTGGTCCAGAAGCCATCATAATCATTCCTTGGGAAACTGATGATGATTTTCTTCACACACAAAAATAAAGATAGGATTAGAAGACCAGCTAGCCAAGTTCATGGAAAAAAATGACACATTGCACATAAATGAAATGTGGACATAATAGGAAACATGAGATCTCTGGTAGATCGTATTTACAAAAGATAGGAGATCATTGAGCATGTGTGAATTTGGTGGTTTGGCAATAAACATCATATGGAAATAAATATGAACAGCATCTGGAACATATTAGTCCTCAGGTTATGGTTTCACAAAGTCTGAGCAGGACATTAAAAATTCAGTAGAGGCCTCGGGCATTACAGATAAAGATCAAATGCAATGCGTAGCTTATTGGTCCTCTGGTTTTTATCAGTATGTATCTTCACAAAGACAAAAGGACATAATTTATGCAATTATTAAAAGTGTCTTTCTCAGTCAACATACTCCTATAGGCACATAATCCGACAAAAGTGAAATACAAATGCAAGACAAATAAGAAAGCACTTCCATCCTACTTCACAAGATACTTTGATCAGAATAAATGTAAGCAACAACAAACCATTGTAGCGAAGCTTAGGAAGCAAACTTGGACAGGAGCTCCTTGACAAGGGAGGGGCAGGTTCGAACTATATGGTCCAGGCCATCAGCCATCAATACTTTCTCTAAATTTGTAGGAATTTTGAGGAACTCCAAGCATGCCTCCTTCAGCCCAGGGCAATCGTGCTGCTCAGCTAGAGTTAGAATGCCAGACACCGTGCTCACGTCAATGCACTCTCGCAACTTGTTTTCGCATATCAATTTCATCCTCAGGATATCATATCTATCTGCCGCAACAACCAAGGATTGCAGCCACATTGATTCTTCTCCTTTGCCTTCCGACACCTCTCCTTTGTCCATGCTATCTGTCTCCATCTTGGGCAACGAGTCAGTGTAGATGAAACTAAGCATGGCGCCAAACATTTTTGCTTCCATGTCAATTATCTGTATGACATATGCAGTGCCACCCTCCTTCATGGAGCCAAAGAGCTCCGCCTTGAAGACAGCAGATCGGGCAGCAAGTATGCACGGTGGGCGGTGAACTTCTCGCTACCAACCTGGAATGTCACATCAGCACCTTCCTTGCTCAACAAGAGATCAGCAATATGCTGTCGTATATCAGATGGTGGGACCTCTTCAAGAAGCGGTGCGGGGACGCCGGTGTCCGCGACGACGTTGATGTCACACTGTATGGTGATATGATTATTTCCCATGAGACGCGACTTTTCAAAGTCAATTCTTTTGATAAGTTTGTCAAACCCCAGAACCATATGACCGCTAGAGAAGACAAACGTTCGGGCTTCGGCAAGGGGTGTCGGCACAACCAGGTTCAATGAGAAATACTGAAGCTTGGAAGAAAATTTGAGCAGAACCTTCACTGGCCGCAGGATCTCCTGGTCGAGGGAAACGAGAATTGATATGAAATCGGCGGTCTCCGGGCAAGAGCCTTGGGGTAGTACTTGAGAACCCAGCGGTATCCTCCGATGGTGAAGGGGACTGAATCGATGCTCTTGCCAGTTGGGGTGTGCTCGGTGTCCGAGTAGCCATCCAGCACAATCTGGTGGTACCCGCTGGATGACACCACAGCGGATCCCATGTCTGGATGCCACACCTTGCCCTTACGGAAGAAAGACGAGCCCGTATCTCTCGGCGACATGACGACGAACCTGCAAAGTCCAGAAATATGAGATCAACTGCTTGTTAAATTGTTGCTACAATATTTGCATATACTCATCATTTTTCTACACGCATACGTCTTTTCTAAATACAAAACTTGGACAAAAAGATGAGATGAGAGCGGCTACCGTTGCTATCTAGCCAGTATAATATTGTAAAACGGAGGGAGATCAATATGAAGTTTCAGAGTAGAGATCTAGTATATTATATTGGGGTGTGTTTGGTTTGTGTCATGGGGTGGAATGGAACGGGTCCAACCCGCTACTGGCCCTCGTTCTGGTGTTTAGTTGTCAAAAAAGTGGAACCGGAACCCATCAATTCGCCGAAAGCGAATATTCCTTAAATATCAAGAATTGAGTCTTCTTCCCAAATAAATCAAAGCTCGTTTCATCCCCTTTTGTTTCTGTGTTCTATTTTTAATACACCACAAGCTTATAGCGAACTAATAAGTCAATCTAGAAAAGGTGCTTCTGATAAGTTTTTCTAGCAAAAGAATCAAATGATATTTCGATAACATTGTGCACGAAAAATAGCATGAAGATTTTGTATCAAAATAATGCTAGAAGGATGACATGATTTGTGCAAAATAATGTAGTGATTCCGTGTTTTGAGAATAGCTTTCTTGTTAGATGTACTTCAACCACGTACCAACAAGCTACATATATATCATAATAATTTTGTTTTGACAATCGCTTTTTGATAAGAATCACTTCCTGATAAATTCTTGTTTTCCTTTTTTAAAGTTGCCAATAGTTGTATCGAGGGCCTAATTTTTGATTTGGCACAGGGCCTCCATTTTCTCGGGTACGGCCTGCCGCCAGCTGCTCCTCTCCCTCGTGTCCTCCTCAAAATCGATTGCGGCGCAGCGGTCTTGAAGCTGGGCTAGCAGCGGGCGGTGGGTGCGGCACTCACGTGTCACGGCCAGGAAGACAGGCCGCGATGTCCAGTGCTCGGGCGGCAGCCGGCTTGGGTAGCAGCGGCGGCAGAAGGTGCAGTTCCTAGCAGAGCAGCGGCGTCCGTCTCCTGGGCTAGTAGCGGCGCCATGAGAAGCAGATAGCAGCAGCAGCTTGATTGATGCTAGATCTGTGTGATTACATCGGTGGATTGATTGATGGTAGAGGCGCAAACCTGATCCACGGAGACGCCCCCCGATGGCCGCAGTGGCAACGCGAGTCGAGGTCGCTCCGGTATGTGCCGGCAAGACGGAGACTGACGGAGTGACGCGGGCCGCCGCCTGGTCGATCGGGGTGCTACGCTGTCCTTCCTGGGCTTAGGGTTTAGTAGCACAAATTATTTTTATCATGCTACTTTAGTAGCTTTCTTCGCGTGGAGTAGTTGGGCCTTTCAGTAATTTACACATTGTGAATTTAATTGGGCCTTTCAGTAACAACGAGAGGATGCATATCGATCGACTGTGATTTCGTCGAAGATCAGGCAACCGCGCGTCCCGAAAAGGCTCCCATAAAAAAAATCGGTGCGGCGAGCGCTCTGGCGAAACAGATCCCGCAAATGCGTTCCGTAAATTGTATTGTGGGACGCGTTTGCGGGATCTGTTCCATTGGGGTGATCGCTGCACCCCAAATTTTACATAACATCAAACAAATTACACATTTCAATAATGGCAACCGAATAGAATCTTAATATAAATTAAACATACGAATATATGATGGTCAAGCAACTCACAATACAACAATAGTCATCATTACAATAAATGTTCAAATTCAAATAATTATTACAAAACCAAATTGTTCAAATCTCACACGAATATAAATGCATACAAATGGGGATCTATCTCCTCTCACAGAGCTTCCACCGATGCTCAATAAGATCATGCTGGAGTTGGTGGTGCGAATCACGGTTCTCGATCATCCGGTAGGACTCAAGAAATGCATTGATCTCATCTGCGTCCTCGGTAGGCTTCACACAGCTACCAACATTGTGATAGTTGTATTCCAAGTCCAAATCCCTCTCATCCTCGACGATCATGTTGTGTAAAATTACACAAGCAGTCATGATGTTACAAAGGGATTTTTTATCCCAGAAGCGAGCATGACCTCGAACAATGGCAAACCGAGCTTGCAATGCACCAAACTCCCTCACAATATCCTTTCGTCAAGCTTCTTGTGTTTCGGCAAAAAAATTGCGCTTCTTGATTTTGGGGTCACTAATGGTCTTCACAAATGTTGACCATGAAGGATAAATACCGTCGGCAAGATAGTACCCCATGATATAGTCATGGCCGTTGACAGTATAGTTGCAAGCCGGAGTTTTGCGACTAGCTAGCTGAGCAAATAAATGAGATCGCTGCATAACGTTGATATCATCAAGAGACCCGGCAAACCAAAGAAACAATGCCAAATCCATAGATCATGTGAAGCCACGGCTTCAAGCAAGATGGTGGGTTTACGTTTGTGGCCGGTGTATTACCCTGCCCAAGCCACCGGGCAGTTCTTCCGCCTCCAATGCATGCAATCAATACTACCTAGCATTGCCCCGACAGCCCATTGCTTTGTTCATTGCCATGAGCTTCCTTATGTCATCTTGGTTTTGAGCTCGAAGATACTCAGGGCCAAAAACCCGGATTATTGTCTTTGCAAAGACACGGACACTTTTGATGGTGGTATCTTCGCCAATGCAAAGATATTCATCCGCTTAGTCGGCTGGAACACCATATGCAATCACTCTCATCGTTGCCGAAAGTTTTTGATGTGCACTAAAACCAATCAAACCGGCGGCATTCCTACGTCGGGTGAAGAAACGACAATTTTGCTTGCAAGCCTCGACGATGTGGACAAAAAGTGACCTACGCATTCGATATCGCCTAAGAAAGAGGTGAGTCGGATATGTCGGTACCTCGGCGAAGTAGTCCTTCAGGAGCATTTTGTCGCCGAGAGCTCGGCTGCGTGGAATGCATAGCCGACCGACCATCGATCTGCACCACTTTTTCTTCGGCCTAGCCTCAAATTCGTCACGAGATGCATCAACACTAGGTTTTCATCATCGCTGTTGAGGATCAAATCTTCAACGTCCGAATCATCGGACGAAGACGACGAGGATGAACTCCAATGCATCTACAAAATGCACACAAGCCAGCATGAGTTTCACTCGAACATGCCAAAATCGAGCACGAACCGGCATGAGTTTCGCCCGAGCATACCTCGCCTGAAGCAAAACTGCGCCGCATCGCCCTTTCTTCTCCCCGCCGGACGACGCGAAGCCGCACCGCCCCTTTCTTTCCCCCTCCCGGCCAAAGCAGCGTTGCGCTGCCCTCTTCCCCCGACGCGCGCCGCTCAGAGTTGCCGGAACCAATTGGATCTGCAAGGAAAGAGCCCGCGCGCTGAGCTCCCGGGTGGATCCATGGCCCCGGCGGCGGAGGCTAGCCGCGGACGCAAATGGTCACCCCCCGCCGTCGAAAGTCGGTGGAGTGGATGTGACGCGGGGCAGTAGAGTTTTCGGGCGCTGCGGGGCAACCGGAGGCAGCACCAAGGGGCGGGGATTTGCTGCGGCGGCCGTGGCGGGGACTGGAAGCGGGAAATGGAATCCGGTGGAAGTGGTTTGCACCAGCGGAAAGGGGAGCCTCCAAAAACGGGCGAAATACCGCACATATGGAGAAATTTGGCTCGCGGATGCGGGATCCCCCCAAACAAATTCCGGGACGGCCCGATTTGGCAGATCTGCTTGGACCGGGGATACAAGATGGATCCCGCCAACCAGCGGTTATTATAGTAGATGACCTGGTTTGCGGGATCTGCTAGAGACCTGGTTTGTCGTGCTGTGTACAGGGGTGGCCTATAGGCTGGGCAAAAGGGGCGAACGCCCTGGGCCCCAAGAGGGAAGGGCTCCAAATACAAATTAAAATTATAGTAGTACCACCATACAAGTTTGCAATACATCCAAAACAATAATACATACAAGAGATCATCCATCAATTTGTAGGAGTGCAAGTTCACACCACATACTAATAGTTTATACCACTTGGGGGTAAACCAATCCGACTGGAATTTAAGTTTGGATTCGTCGTTAGTCTCTCTTTACGATGAACGTCTCACTACATTATAAAATTTATGATAACTAGATTTCTATTTTTAAATTGATGCATAATTTTTCATTTGAGCATCTGGTATGCATCAAATCAAACCAAGTAAATCTGAGCGCGCATGTCAGATAATCGAATGCATAAGTACAATTGACAATATTCTATGTTTTTCATTGATTATAATAATGATAATAATTTGCATTCAAATACCGAATCCAAGTTGCAAGTCACATTTGTCATGTCCTACAAGTTTCTATGAATATGCTTGAATAATATGCACTAGAAATTAATATTAAGATATTTGTTAGTGTGTATGGTTGGAAATCTCTATGATGATATTCAATAATATTAAAAGATACATAAACACCTGCATAGACATGCAAATACATGTGCATAGGTCATACTTTATGCAATAATCACAAATTAATGCAAACGATATTTGTTTAACAAAAAGAGAATTTTTGTTACATCATACAATTTAAAATTTTGAGAAAGAAAACTTCCAATGATATACATTACAATTGTATAATAAAGAATAATATAAATATTATTTAGAAACATTGTTTGTGTGCCTAACTATGACAGTTAAGTAGTAAAAAATACAATTTAAAATTTTAATATGGTACAATTAAATTAAAATAAGTATAAAAGTTTAGTATGAATAAGTTATTATTCTTGAAAACTGACACTTCTCTAAATCAAGAAGATGGAATTATGTATACCACGCCGGGTCTAAAAATGATCAACATGGAGTTATGATTCAGCCTTGTACTGTTTTGGATCTTGATTGACCATGTCTGTAGTTTTAAAAATGTTGAGCCCTAGGAGATGCACCTCCTGCTTTTATCTTTCATAATATGTATTGTCATGTGACACGTTTAAAAACAGGCCACTATGATCGGAAGGAGGATGCAATGTCGGGATAGATGCTCAAGCGAGGAGCAAAGGTAACACCCGCACAAGACCACACACGGTTCCACTCTGCCCGTACAACATTTTCGGTTTCGCTTATGGTTGCCATAATATCATAGAGCAGTAGCCCTATCTAACACTGAACACAGAGTAGTTGCCATATGACCCACAGTGCAGCTGTTGTATCACTATAGTGTAGTTTACCATTTTTATTGGAGTAGGCTGCTTTATCATTATAGCGTAAGTCGCCATACCTTTTTTTGAGAAACATTGAAAAGAAAGGTTTTGGGTTACAAGCCTCCTAGGAGGCGGTTACAATCTATGAATGCAAATCAATGGACATCCCAAGTTTTGGGGGATGATAGCTCTAAGTCCTAATGCTTCGGCGTTGGCCCTGAGGGCAGTCTCATCCTTGATCCTCGTGAGCAGATCATTTACCAAAGGGCGCCCTCAGGTGAAAACATAGTCATTGCGGTGCTTCCATAGCATCCAGGGGATGAGCAGGACCGCGGATGCGAGGTCTTTGCGCATGCGCTTGGGGATGAGCTACCTTGTCGATTGCCACCAATCGTTGAGCGATGGCTCGTGGGCGGGAGGGGGGAATGGGACCCTTAGCCAACTAAGTGTCTCATGCCAAATCTGCCGGGCAAATTGGCAGGCTAGGAGGAGGTGGTGCATGGTCTCGGGTGCCTGGTCACAGAGGGGGCAGTGTGCAGGGTGTTGCAAGCTGCGGCGGGCGAGCCGGTCCGCGATCCAGCAACGTACCTGGTGGGTGAGCCATTGGAAAAATTCTAACGTGCGGCGGCGCCCAGCACTTCCAGGTGAGTTTCCATGCGTCGCAAAAGGTGGAGCCATGGAATGTGGCAAGGTAGGCAGATCTGGCGGAGTAGGTGCCGCTCGCGCTCCACTTCCAGGTTAGGCGGTCTGGCTCGGTGGAGAGAGTACTTAGTGTGCTCGATCCTATGCCATAGTTGCACGTAATGTCCGATTTCCTGGATGCCCATGATGTCGTGGATGTCCTGTGCCTAATGGTTGGCATGGAGGCCGTCGGTGACGGTCCGGGTCTTGCCGCGACGTTTGGGGATGCATGTATACGGTAGGGGTGTGATTTTGCGGACGGAGCGCATCGATCCATCGATCCTCCCAAAAAAGGGCTTGCATCCCATTCCCAACAAGCATGGTGGTGGAGGCGAAGAAAAATGCATGTTCCTCGGCGCTGAACCGCGAGTGCAGACCGGCCCAGGCTCTGCTGCTATCCGTGCGGCTGAACCAGAGCCATTGCGTGCAGAGCGTGAGGCCGGCGCACTCCAGATCATGGACGCATAGACCACGGAGCGAGATCAGCCTGGAAACGCGCTGTCAGTTGACGTGGTAGTTGCCACCAACGAAAAAAATAGCACGCTATAACAACGCTATAGCACCGTTATAGCGTATTTGGATAGGACACGCTATATTTTAGCAGATTTAGCCGCTATTGCGCTATTCACGTAGTTAGCGCGCTACACGGCGCTATAATGTTGTAGTGTATAGCGTTATAGTGTACACATGAGGAATAGATTCAGAAAAATAGGAAACCAGGCCACAGCCCAGCAGACCCAAAACCACCCTCGGCCACACCACTCTCACTCCCTGCAGCTGCTGATTTCTTTGATGTTGATGTTGGGATGTGGCACTGTGCTTGATCAGTCTAAAATTTGTAGTTCCACTAAAATATAGAGTACTTTTCTGAATATGAATTTAGAGTGAAAGTAAGTAAAATTCTAGCTGTTTGTTATGGCTCACGTTTACAATATAGAGTACTTCTCTGAATATGAATTTTACTTGCTTATGGCTGAGAACATATAGAGAGTATTTTTTTCTTAATATGAATACTAATGTTGCCTCTAGCTGTACAGAATTACTTATGTTTCTTGTTTTCTGAATGTTGGCATTGGTGTGTCAAGCACAACATCAATAGTAGTACAGGGACAAGCTGCCTTGGATTTGGCCGTTGTGCATTTATCGCTCCTGGGGGGAATTTATTGTTGAAATACTTTATTTCTGGAGATATATTTTATTTTTGCAAACGCTATTTTGAAATATAGCACGCTATTAGCGCGATGTAGCTTGTATAGCATTTGGAGAAGGGCCTCACTATACTTTGTAGCGCGCTATTTTTTTTGTTGGTTGCCACCTTTAGCTTCCGCGTGCCCAGCCTAGAGGAAGCCTCTCTGAATTTTTTCGAGCGCCCTAATGTTCTTCTTGGGGGGTGCCAGCCAGGACCGCCTTGACAAACGCTAGGCGGCCAGCCTTGTTGAGGTGCGCCTTCCATCCAGGGACCAGGCCGGCAGTCCTATCGACGACGGGCCACAGTTGGGTAGCAGTGGGTCATCGCAGCATCAGCGGGATGCCCAAGTAGGTGATAGGAAGCTCCACAATGGGGCAGCCAAGCAGATCGACGGCAGGCGCGGCATCATCAGTGTCGCATCGAATCAGGGTGGCAGAGCTCTTCTAGAAGTTCACATGAAGACCCGAGGGAGGAGGCGCCCAAAAAGTTGTAGGATTCTCCTGACTGCACAAACATCGCCCAACAAGGGGTGGAAGAATAGAATCACATCATCCGCATATAGTGAGACGGAGGGGTTTGGGCACCACGCGTGGAGCTGTTGCAGGACGCCCAACTAGGTGGCGCGACAGAGCAGCCGGCCTAGCGTGTCAAGCGCGAGGACGAAGAGCTGGGGTGACAGGGGGTCGCCTTGCCGTAGCCCTTAGCGGTGCCAAATGGGCGGGCCGGGCTCACCGTTCAGGAGCACCTTGGTGCTGCCATATCTTCAGAGTAGTTTCCGTATCATCCTAGAGTAGTCTGCCAGATTATCAAAGTGCAGTTTGTCACATTAGTACAGTGCAGTTGACATTTTTATTAGAATAGTTTGCATATTCTTATAGAGTAAGTTGCCATATTACCATCGAGCAGTAATAGTTTGCTATCTTATTCCGGTTACTTATGTGTTTGTCGTTTGTCATTCCTTTTAGAGAGAATCCAGAGAAGCAGCTAAATTTGACCGAAGTGTTGGCTGAGGCAGTGAAGTGTGCACAAGCTCTCAAGACTGATGAAATGATTACCGACACTAGAGTTTGAGAGAGTTTACCTTGTTGTTTACGTATTCATCATGTTTATTTCGTCGCATTAGTTTCGTTCATGCATGTAGTGAAGTTGATGGCTTGAGGCTGCGGCAGTGAGTGTACTCGTAGAAGTGTGGAGACGAGTACACATGCAAGCTAATAGTGCCTAGTTAGTTAGTTGAGTTAGCATCAGTTGATCAGTACCATGCACGTCGTGTAGTTTGCATGGATGTGGTTGTTAGCAACATGCGCGTACTACTCCGTGGAGTCAGAGCGGCCAAGTCCGGCTGCAGATCAGCGTGGAGCTAGAAGCGGACGCAATGAGTTGAGGCGGGCGTCAAATGTGCCGTTGTGAGCAAGCTCAAGTCTGCTGCAAACTTGGATTTGACTCAAGCCTGTAGATGCCGGAATAATCGGATCAAGCAGCTGGCTTGGCCGTCGCGTCTACATGCAACATAGTGGGATTAGTAGTGGGGTTAGTGAGTGTGTGTGTAGTGTAGGTCTGGTATTTAAACACATGTACTCAGTTCATTTGCGTTGAGAAGAAACAGAGAAAAGGCACAAGCGTGTGCGGTGCCGCAAAACTCCCTATGCGCTCTTCTTCTACCTCAAGCTCTTGTGTGTGTTCTTCCTTCCTCCTCCTCGGGCTGCTCCAACAGATTGAAGGAAGCTTTTGCAGACCTGATGAACAAAGTGTACCCGCGTCTACCTGAGAGCCTACAGGATCAACTGATGTTCTCTTGGCTTCATTTCAGAGCCAAGAGAAATTCTTTCATGGCCATCATGTCTGGCACATTTTCTCGAACTTTTCCATCTCATTAGCACTGTATAATATAAGAATATAAGGTTTGTGGTTAACATGAAGTGCTGATCTATACACTTTAAACAGTGGCTTAGTACAAAGAAACATAGACCAGTTTGCTCAGGGCAAAGCGTTATAAAATCACGGTTGTGTTTTAAAGAAGAATGCTGTGTGGGTGGTACTAGTGCCAGCTGGTCATGTATTTTTTTCAAGCTTCACCAAACCAGCTAAATCAGGCAGCCAGCATTGCTTGTCGCAGTAATGGTTCAGTTCAGAAGGTGCACGGTGAAGGGTTCAGAAGCCACTATCAGTGACCGAATAGCTAGAATCAGATTCACGCTATCTATATGACACTTTTGCTTCCTCCATGCTATCTGTCTCCATCTTGGGAAATGAGTTAGTGTAGATGAAATCGAGTAGGGAAATGAGTTAATGTAGATGAAATCAAGCAGTAGCTCTGAACACTTTTGATTCCATGTCTTTTATCTATACACTTGCAGTAGTGCCCTCATTGGGGCCAAAGAGCTCTGCCTTGAAGACAGTGGACAATTCGCAATCAAGACCTTAGAATTTTGCTGGCAAGACCCTAAAGTTAAGATTGTGTTACAAATAAGACCAAAATTTTGACAAGTCAGTGACAAGTTTTCGCTAGAAATTTTGGCAGCATAACGCGTTTGGGAGAACTAAAAAATCAACAATGGTATTATAACTGATATATCACATATGAGAGTAGAAATACAACTTGTGTAATTTGCCTTGTCCCTCCTATACCATCAATAACACGATGGATGACTTCTAAAAGCTACTACCTACTATAATGCATCCATTCTACGGACACAGCTAGCAATTCTAAAAACAAACTAACAACTCTTGACATAGCACCACGAGTGATGAACTGTGTAAGATTGGGGGCGATCTGAGCGACGCTCCTGCCCCCTTCAAGCCAACGATCCGACTAAAACAGAGCCTTCACGCCATCGCCAATGTCGCATAGGAAACCCATGACAGCAAATGGCTCCCATCCATCATCGTGGCCTCGGGCTTCACCACGACGACCTCCGTCCATCCTTCTTCAGCCACACCACAAGCTAAGAGTCAGCCAACAACACATTTCTTAATACAAAAGCCAACCCAGAACCTATCCCTCAATCAGGCAACAAGGAAGTAAGCTAGCACCCAGAAAAGCTAGGCACTTCACACCACCCGAAATCCATCCACTCAGCAGCAACACAATTACGACCAAGCGGTGTTACAAGCTCCATCCATCGGTCTCCTCACCATCAATTCAGGTCCCTGGGTGAACAAAGAAAAAGATTAATGGCCAAGTAATGAGCTAACATGAGGGAGCAACCAATAAAGGAAGCAACATTGATTTTGCTGGCTATTTCAGGTTTGTGATTAGTGGCCGTATGCATCTTTCTGATGCAGAGGCCGGGGGATGACCTCCTTTTCACAAAAATAAATATATTTCAAGTTTGTGAAACAACAAGAGCTATGAACACAATAGATGATGAACATGCCTACATGAGCATCATTTCTGTTCACAAACTCCTAGAGGAGCAAAGGCAGGACCACAAAAATAAAACTACACAACCTCCAAAATGTTCTGAGTATTATTACTTCAACTATCATAAGCCAAGACAATAGCTTAAATGCCCAGATGTGCAACCCGAGTCTGAACGAAAGAACTTTACATGTAGGTTAAGAGTCCAAACTACTTCTGAAAGTGCGTTAAGTCGACTAGAGGGGGGTGAATAGGCGATTTTTACAAATTCGTCACTGAGGAATTTCAGGGCGAGGAAATTCCTAAGTCACGAGCAACTAGCAGCGGAATAAGTACTCAGGTATAAGCATAACAGAGCAATAGCATAGTCATCATGATGAAATGAAAGACGGACACAGAGTACAGAAAGCGTAAACACAGGATAAGCAGGCTGAAGACAATGTGACTGAAGAAATAGGATTGAGGAAATAGAGAAAGTCTTCAGTCAAAGTCTTCAAACAGTAATGATCAGGTTCATCAACACATAAATGAGGAAATGAAAGGGTTGAGGAAATAGAACCAGTAGGCTTAGTGAAGACAATGATTTGGTAGACCAGTTCCAACTGCTGTGACAGTTGTACGTCTGGTTGGAGCGGCTGAGTATTTAAACTCGAGGACACACAGTCTCGGACACATAGTCCTCACCATATTCTCCTTGAGCTAAGATCACACAGACCTCACCCAACACTCGTGGTAAGTCTTCATAGGTGACTTCCAAACCTTCACAGACTTGGTCACTCGGCGATCCACAATTCCTCTTGGATGCTCAGACCATGACGCCTAACCGTCTCGAGGATACACAGTCCTCAAAGGTAACAAGCGTCGGTTCCACACAGGAACAATCTCTTCAGTGATGCTCAATCACTTTGGGTTTGTAGGTGTTTGGGTTTTCCTCACTTGATGATTTTCACTCAAAGTCCTCGGAGGATGGGATGCTCTCAATTGACAAGTGTCAGTTTCTCTCGGAGCAGCCAACCAGCTAGTGGTTGTAGGGGGCGGCTATTTATAGCCTACGGAGAAACCCGACATGATAAGACATAAATGCCCTTCAATAATATGACCGTTAGGTGGTAGGATATTTTGGACAGCTGGCACGTAGCACATCAACGGTCGAATTTGAGGTTTGAATTCCTCAGGGCTATCATGTTCCTCACTGTGTAGGCAATCCGCACTGGCGAATTCCTAACTCCTCAGTCAAAACAAATTCCTCAGAGACCAGAAGATCTTCGTCTCTGACACTGAAAAAACTGACTAAACTGATATGACATTTCCAATGGCTTCACTCGAAAGGATTGGGTAGGTGTAGGATTTTGATATGAGCATCACTTGGAAATCAGTTTCCTTAGTATTACCTCGACCCCCTTTAACAGTACGGTGTTTCCTAGGACTCAAGAAAGAGGAAATGAAACTACGAAAACAAAAGTCTTCACGCTTCATAATCCTTGCATGAATATCCAAGTCTTCAAGGTCACACCAATTTCATCACTTTCAAAGTCTTCAGGAGAACCAAAGTCATCAGCTGAAGACATTCATTTTTAGGGGTCGACATTCATGGTAAATATGAAACTCTTCATCGACTTATAGAGCCTGTGTACACTCACAAACATATTAGTCCCTTAACCTATAAGTCTTCAATACACCAAAATCACTAAAGGCACTAGATGCACTTACAATCTCCCCCTTTTTGGTGATTGATGACAATGTAGGTTAAGTTTTCAATGGGGATAAACATATGAAGTGTAAATACTCATATTGAGGAATTTGATTGCAAGATATAGAAGAACTTCCCTTGAAGATGTGCATAGTGAGGAATTTGCTTTTGAAGCAATGCACATTTGAAGAGTAGAATCATGGAGATCCCCCCTATATCTTGTAATTCATACACGCATTTAACATATCGAATGAAGAATTTGAAATGCATGATGAAATATGGTGATTGATGTAATTCAGCATCCGTGCATAACATATATGAGGAAATAGCATGCAGAAAAACAGAGAAAAAGTATCAGGTCACCATCGGACTTAAGTTTACAACTGGATCCAACAAATACTTCAGAAGAGCGAGAGTTGCAACTTAACAAAAAAACGCCCATATAGATAGACCCTCTTGAAGACTAACTCAAATTTCTCCCCCTTTGTCATCAAATGACCAAAAGGGACGAAAAGTGAGGACTAACGCCTCTGAAGAATATCATCACGAGGTTGATGGAGGAGTGTTGTTGGGGTCGGTTTTGGGAGTAGGGCCTGCCGCAGTGTCGTCCAAATCTTCACTTTCATCGGTCTCACGTGATGAAGAATATGAGCTGGCCACCAAGGGAGGAACCTTGACTTTCTTGAATTTCTTCGCCGGTGGCTTAGACCAGTGAAATTCCTGCTTGAAGCCCATCTGCTTGAGATATTCGTCGCCGTAGAGATGAGTCAGAACAGCCCAGGTGCGATCAAATACTTCATTGAGGTAGTAATGGTTCTTCTTCACTGAATTATGTGTAGCAGTCATGTTGTGAAGAATTGAACCAAACTGACGCTTGACCCATTTGTGATTGCGATCGACCTTCTGATGAAGACTGAGGAGAAGCTCATGATCAGTCATCACCCTTGGAGCTGTGGCTTGAGGACTTTGCTTCGAGGCATTGGCGGCAGAATCGTGAGTGGCAGAGTCATCATTGGTGGAATACGAGGCAACTTTGCGAAACTGTCCATCCAATGGACGAATGCCTTCATCAACAATAGCAGTGGCCTTGCCTTTTTCATCAGCTGAGGAAAACATCCGCTTGAGGACTTCAATGGGGGGCAAGTAGCTGCCATGGTTGAGTGTGTCAGCCTTGTAATTGATTGAAGACCTTCATCTCAGGAATCTCATAATCCAGGGAGCGTAAGGCTTCAATTCAAACGGAGACAGTGCAACATTTGCCATAGTCCTCATGAAGAAGTCATGGTAGTTGATTGGAATACCATGCATGATATTGAGTAGCAGATTCTTCATGATGCCAACGACTTCTTCATTATTTGAGTCGTGGCCTTTGATAGGACTCAGTGTCTTGGTCAGAATGCGATAGACAGTCCGTGGCACATATAGCAATTCCTTCATGAGGAATTTGGTCCTTGAGGCTTGACCGGGCTTCAGCAGCTTCATCAACACTTGCATGTAGTGATCTGTGAGTTCAGGTTCATGATATATAAGACGCGCACCTTCAAGGGGAGGACTGACAGGCAGGGCATGAAGCAATTCAGAGGCCGGTGCTTTGAAGTGAGTGTTCTCTGTCATCCAGCCCAACACCCAAGAATTCACATTGTCAGCATTTCCTGTGATGTGCAGCATTGCATAGAACTGAAGAATGAGTTCTTCATTCCAATCACATATATCGGTGCAGAAGTTAAGCAGTCCAGCGTCATGAATAACACTAAGGACTCGTGTGAAGCACGGCAGCGATTCCATGTCCACATGAGGAATATGCTCATGGGCAAAGACTTTGTCCTTATCGAAAAGTAGTGAAGAATAGAAGTTTGCTTGGCTGGCAGTCCAGAAACGTTTCCTTCTCAGACGAGTAGAGTCATATGGGTTGTAGTCGGTGACACTACTAGGGAAAAGCCTATACACCGAACTTTAGCAGTAGTGCATGTTAAAAAAGGGCGCTACTGCTAGACAGCAGTAGCGCGCTCGGAATAACCGCGCTGCAGATACATATATAGCAGTAGCGCGTCCCGCTGTAACAGCGCTACTACAAAAATTCCCACCACTAAGCCGATCGGCTACACATAGTAGTAGCGCTCTTCCAGAAACAGCGCTGCCGCTAATTTTATTGTAGCAGCGCGTTTATGTGTAAGGCGCTACTGCTAACCAAAATAAAATAAAATGAAAAACAAGTAGAAAAGTAAATGAAAATGAAAGAAATAGAAAAAGGAGAAAGGAAAAAAATAAAATGTAAAGAAAAATAAATGAAAAAAAGGGGAAAAAGGAGAAAGGAATAGCAGTAGCGCGTTTCAGGAAACGCGCTGTAGCTAACTTAACTATAGCGCGTTTTCAAGAACGCACTACCGTTACGTTCCACTTAAACAGCGGTTTTCCTCCCCCGGCCACCACTTCTTCCCCAAATCCCTCGCCCTCGCCGCCGTCTCCCCAATTCGCCGTCGCCCCACTTCGCCGCCGTCTCCTGCCGGCGTGGACGCCCGCAACCTCACCATCTCCCCCCGAGGCCGCCGTCATCCTCACCGCCGCCGCCCGAGGCCGCCATCAGCCTCACCGCCGCCGCCCGAGGCCGCCCTCGACCTCACCGTCGCCGCCCTCCACCTCACCGCCGCTTGAGCCCGCCCAGGACCGCCGTTTCCCGTGCCCGAGCCCGCCCTCTCCGCCCTGCCTCCGTCGCCGAGCACCTCCCCGCCACCGTCTCCCATCTCTGTAAGTCCTCCACCCCTCCCCCCACTCCTCTCTCTCTGCATTTTAGAGCAAAAATTAGTAGAGCAAAAGTTAGTTTATAGCAAAAAATTTAGTTTAGAGCAAAGGATGTTAAGTAGTAGATGTTAGAGCAAAAATTAGTATAGAGCAAAAAATTTGGTTTACAGCAAAAGTTAGTTAGGGCAGTAGGGTTTAATTAGGGTAGATGCTGCTTGTAGTATATAGTGATACTAGTAGATGTTAATTAGGTTAAGGCAGTAGTGGTACTAGTAGATGTTAATTAGATGTTTTCCAGTTAGGGCAATAGAGTTTTGCTAGGTTAATTAGGTTAGTAGTGCTGCTAGTAGTAGTGGTACAATAGGTTAATTAGGTGAAGTTAAATGAATAACCTAAATGAATGAAATTAGTAGTTAACTGATTTTTTTTCCTTTCATCATTATAGAGCACTAAAGTTAACTGAATTTTGTTCTATTAGTAGTTAAATGAATTTTCTTCTACACTTTGTTTTTGAATTAGCTTGTGAAATTTGGACATGTGGTTGCTCGTGTATATTTGGACATGTGGTTCGGTGTCGAAGAGGGATATTTGAACAATGTTTCCAGGGAATGAAGCTGAGTTACCTATGTTTTGCCGAAATGTTGATTCATTTCCGTTCCGGCAAATTTCAGGTTCTCGATTTGTCCACTTTTTAGCAAAGGTCATGCCGAAATTTTCCGTGAATTTCGGCATGACTTGTGCTACAAACTAGGACATATCGAGTGCCCGGGATTTGCCGCACCAGGAAGGAGTCAATGTTCTTGCAAAACAATAGGCCCTTTTTTATGTCATTATTCATTTTATTAGGTATAGAATTAATTGACTAGACTTGATCATAGGAAACATGGCTAGCAACAATGAAGGACAGGGTTCTGGTGATTGCGACGACGTCTACCGGGCGGCAGACGAATTTTTGAGCCTTGCCGATGATCAACTGATATTGTTGCTGGGCCCACCGGTGGCATCGGGGACTGAGACCGACACGTAGACCAGTGCTGAGACTGAGACCGGCGCTGAGACTCAGACCGGCATCGAGACCGGCGCTGAGACTGAGACCGGCGCCGCCTCGGGGGGCGGAGCCAGTGTAGAACCGAAAGCAAAGAGGCAACGGCTTCCTAACAAACTCAGGACTACTAGACTGGTGGTCACGGAGGTGGACGACGGCAATTTTGAGCCAAAGGCGCCCGAGGAAGCGCGCTCGTGCTACGACAATCAAATAGGCTGCATCGTACGGACAACCACCACCATCAATGATGAGAAACTACAGAAGATAGCTAATATGAGGCCCTCCCTCCTAAAGAAATTTTACCAGATATTCTTGTTCCCGGGCCGGAATGAGAAGGATTATGAAGATCCAGATAAGGACCCGACAATGAAGAAGATAAACAAACACGCCATGACCAAGTTTAGCGACGCGTTGGCCGCCTGGAAAACAAGGGTGAAAGCAAGGATCATCGACAAGGAACCCTACTCCGAGATTGTAAAGGATAATCCGACAATCACGGAAGAGTAGTTTCAAATATTCAAGGAGGCTTGCGAGGCCGAAGCTGCCAAAAAAAGGTCTAAGTACATGAAGGGGCTTCAAGAGAGGAACATTGGAAGCCACCACCTCGGAAGCCGTGGTTACGGCGAAAAGAGGTCCAAATGGGCCAAGGAGGACGCGTAAGCCGCGAGCCTGGGCATCCCAGACCCCTTGGCGGAGTTCACCGTCCCGCAGGAGCGTGACGTCCTTAGGGCCCGGCACCGTTGGGACCCAGTGAAGAAGGTTTACGGGACAAACCAGGTCACGACGGAGTTCATTAGACTGCTGGTAATTTTAGTTTCTGATCAATTCGACTGCACACGTTAGTCATATTTGTAAACGATCCTTGTGCCTTTTGCAGAGAGAGCAGCACAGGATTGCGGCCGAAAGCGACTCACCGTCTTAGGCATTGGCGAGGCCCAAGTGGGACACTCCATTCAACCGGGCGTTGAACATATTGAAACGACTCCCGGTGGATACTCGATCATCGTATGGACGCGTGCACGGTGTCGGAGACGGCGCCACGTGGAAGAAGTACTACCGTGAGACCATGGAGGAGAGAAAGGCAAGACGGAGGTTAACTGAAGAAAACATCGACAAGAAGGTTGAGATTGCGGTTGAGAAGAAATCATCTCAGACAGTCGCAACAGCGGTAGCTGCCGCAAAACAGGTGGTTGCAGATATATCTACATCCTTGGTTCCGGCCGTTTTCACTTGCACCAGGCAAAATCCAGAAAAAAATGCAGAGGACTTTCCCCTTGCTGACTTCTTGGGGAGCAGCTCGACTAGCGTTGCACCAGCACCTGCTCCCTCACTGTCTCCCGCACCTGCTCCCGCACCGGCTCCCGCACCTGCTCCCGCACCGGCTCCTGCACCGGTTCCTGCACCGGCTCCGGCACCGGACGTGCTCGGCGGTGCTTCGTCTTTGGCTGAGCTCGACGCCCTCACGGTATCTGTCACACCGGCCCCCTTCAATAAATGTATAATCTCCCGTTTTCGTTGCCTTTCGGATGTCTCACATCGCAGACTTTTCTTTGCAGGCCGACGAAACCCCGTGCACCATATTGTACACCATCGGTGACCAGAAGGTGGACATGGGGAAGGCGATGATAATGGAGCCGAAGGAACCATTGTTCCACAGCCGGCCGACCCCCCCGAACGTCTTCAAGGTTTCCGTGGCCAGTGTCAAACCGGGCCACGAGAATTTGCCTCCTCTAATACTAGTGGGGGATGATGACGAGACCCCACGGCGGCTTGGTGATTGTTGCAATGGGTGGGTCCTGTTGTGGCCAAAGAGTCTGCTTCGTCTGGAGGCGGCCGGGAGCACACCCACGAGCACGCAGCCTTAGCAAGGTATGAACATCAACACCCCACCTACCCAAATAGCGTCGGGTGTCGGGTTGGGTGATAGAGGATGGGGTAAGGAGGAGGCTCCATTAGTCCCTGATGACGTCGCCATGGATGAGGATGAGGATGACGATGGCACTCAACAGTATGTCTATACTGGCGCCTACTCAGGATTTGAGCGTCATGAGTCGGTGCCTGAATTGCCGTCTTCGGAGGCTGAATGTATTATGGACGACCTTCCGGTAGTAAAGAAGTCTAGGAAGAGAGCGAGGAAAGGAAAAAAAGTTGATTCTATGATCCAGCCGTCTCAGCAGCCTCGGCTTCAGGACCGTATAGATATCCCCGATGCGAATAAATGGCATATCCGGGGTCAACCAATCCTACCTGCAAGAGCGCTAGGGGCCAGATTCGGCGATCTAAGGAGACTTCATGACGATGGCTGCGGATAGAGAAAGGCCTCATTGCCTCGAAAGATCCAGGATACCCACTCTACGTGGTTAACGTTCCGCGGCAAATGTCGTACGTCGACTGCTTCCCCGCGGATAAGTTCTTCCTTCGATTCGATTACATATTCGACATGTTTCACGTGAAGAAGCTGGATTTTACGTTTTTCCGCCTTTATGCCTTGCACATGAACTACATCATCGGGGTTGAGCAGGTACCTCATATCTGTGTCGCTGACCCGTACTACATGCACGGGGGCTTCTTGGGAGTCTGCGCAAAGCATCGTGAATACGCGAGGGAATACATCATCAGTTTCATGCTCGCCAATAAGGACAAGGAGGCGATTCTCGTGCCTTATCATCCCGTGTAAGTCATCCGCGCGGCTATCCTTCCTTCAATTTCAATCATTCATTTGCACGGTGGAGGCTAATTAATTTGAGGTGTACTTATTTTGCGCAGCGGCGGGCGCGCCATCCTCATCATCCTCTACCCCTGATACTCCCACGCTCTTTACTTGGACTCGTCGAAGAACATTCACAAAAAGGATTACACCCACATCAAGGATGTTCTCGACAGTGCTATGTTTTACTACCAAGCACGGGGTGGAGAGGTCAAGGACCGAGCGAAGGGGCGGCAGGCTCGCCTTCGGCCATAAGACCGACTTCTGCTGCATCCAGCAACCGAGCGATTCTCTTAATGATGGATTCTATGTCCTACACCACATGCTGGAGTACAGACGGGATCACCAGAACCTTCGCACGTCACCTAGATCCGGCGATGCCCATATTCTGCAATGGGCAAAAGACATAGGAGATATCGAGGATCATCGATTTCGAGCTGAGTTCTATAACATCCAGCGCGAACTTGCCCAAATCATCATGAAGGAGGTCGTAGGAAAAACAGGGATGTTCTACGGAGAAGGACAAATGTCGCAGGAAGACGTCCGAACATGGGTAGCCTCTCAGCGTCTCGACATGAAGCCTTTCACTAAGCTCGGGGAATATCTCCCTGACATGGATGGATGGCATGACATGTTGGAGTGATTGTCGATATATGACAATGTGTCCGTTTAGTCCATACTTTCTGTATGACAAAACTTTGAGTTATGCACGGCGAAACTTTATTTGTGATGTAATTAAACCGTCCTCCTCCTCGACTAGCGAAGATCACTCTAGTTAGGGCATTTTGGGTACGATGAACTTTGTTATTTATGCTTATGATATGTTGTTTCTATTTTTGCCAAGTCTGTCTCTTTCTGTTCCTCAACTATATATGTTGCATATCATCGACTCATGTGATGATGCAGGTGCATAGATCATCGATGGCGAAGAAGTGCTACGCCAGGAGTATATATAGGACGAGTGGCCGGAGTGTCAGGCCCAGGTGTACCGGTTTCCGGTTTCCGAGCGACAAGGAGTAGTTAGTTTAGGTTCACGCTAATGCGAGAGAGGGATACGAACTCATGTACTGCATAGTTCCGCTCTCACTCAAAGTGATAGCTCTTCTCGCGTATATCATTGTTTAGATGGATGACGATGTATTTGCAAGTAATCGAGACTTGTATCGCTATTTTCGAGATGATGACGAGAGACCACTTTGTGTTGGATGATGATTATGATGATGACATGATTTGATGAGACTAGTTGTATGTATATGATATGATTATATTTGTATGTGTATGATATGCTAAAGATTATTGTATAAAGCCTATTCAAATACAAAACAAAAAACTAATAAAACTAGTAGTAGCGAGGGGAAAAAAGTTAGCAGTAGCGCCGCCTTACCAGTAGCGCCTCCCTGTAAAAAGCGCTGCAGATAATATCAGCAGCGCTCTTCTCTGAAGCGCGCTACAGCTATCCATGTATAGCAGTAGCGTGGGACGACAGGCGCTACTGCTATACATTAGCTGTAGCGCCTTATCAGTAGCGCATAGTCCCGCGCTACTGATAGGCCTAAAACCCGCGCTGCTGCTAGGCTTTTCCCTAGTAGTGTGAAGAACACATGCTCATGGAAGAAGTCATCATCCTTGAATTTTGGTGTCTTTGAGAATGGATTCTTTGGCTTCGGCTGAGGAGTATCAGTCAATTGCAGCACAACCTCAGGAATCATAGTCTCTGGAGCCGCAGGCTGATGAAATGCAGTTTCCGCTTCAGTAGCAGCCTGGGTCTCCATTTCTTCAGCAGCTTTGTCATCAGCACTAGTGGCTGGAATTTCTTCAGGAATGGAAGGAGTAGGGTGAATTTCATCAGAGCCCATTTGAACTTCAGTAGGTACTGGGGACTGAGGAATTTGTTGCAGTGGCGTGAACAGGGGAGAGTTGGGGTGCTGACTTTCCCAAAAGTCATCATTCATCACAGGTGTGGTGCTCCCAATGTCCACGTCTTCTGTCGGATTTCGGGATCCGACAACCCTTGAGAGGTTTGAACTCTGGGGTGCGTGCGGAGATCTCCACCTGCCCAGCCTGCCTACTCGCGATCCTCCCTTGCCTAGCGTGTAGAGCTCACAGAGACACAAAGACACAAAGATTTATACTGGTTCGGCCCACCGTTGTGGCATAATACCCTAATCCAGTGTGGTGAGGTGGATTGCCTCGAGGGGCTATGGATGAACTAGTACAAGGATGAACAAGCCTCAGGAGGTGAGGTGTTCTTGATCTGGTGTGGTGCTCGGGTCGAAATCGATCCCTCTCTATGGTGGTGGCTAAGTCCTATATATAGTGCCTTGGTCCTCTTCCCAAATATGAGCGGGAAGGGATTCCACAACGGCGGGTTTTGAAAGGGGACAAGTAGTATAGTCTATCCTAACAAAAGTGGTCTTCGCCTGCGAAAAGCCTCTGGTCGTGACGCTGTAATGGGCTCGGTTATGACCTCCGTCTTGCCGTCCTGGCGGTCTTGGTCTTGTTGCACCAAAATAGAAACCTTTGGCTGATTCCTCGGGACTCCACGCCTGTGGCTTGCCTCCCTTGCACCGAAGAGGAAACCTGCGCTCTGCACCCGCCTGGCGCCCGCCTGGCCTTGGTCGTCATGGCTCACGTCAGCTGAACCTCATGAGGTAGCTGCATAGAAATCTCCGCCCCTCAGGCGCCCTCCTGAGGAGGCCAACTCCTTCGGGGGTCTTGGCATCGTCCGCCTCGCGAGGCTTGGCCCCTCGCGAGGGTCTTGTGGTGTTGGTGTTGAAGCTGGGTCGTACCAGGCCGTCGATGAAGCCACGTGGTGGGCCGCAGGTAGGCAGGACTGGATACCCCCAAGTCCAGGACACCGACAGTAGCCCCCGGGCCCAAGGCGCGCTCGGACTTGGCTTACAGGCGAAGCCAAAGGGCAAGTGCGGAGCGCCGCGGGCCCTAACCGCCTGCGGCCTTGATGAAGCGTGGCGATTGATTGGACGTGGGCGACTCCGCTTCCCCACGCTGCCTCGGCAACTACTCGACTTCACAACTGCGTGCTACATGCAGAGAGGATAATCATTACTGGAAATCATGGGAGGCCGACGATTTACCTTCTCCCGGCTATAAACGTGCGAGCGGGTAGGGCACCTGCCCATCTCTTTTTCGTTTTGCTCCTGCTTGCTTCTCTTTCCCTCCGCCTTGCTCCCATGGCGCCGATCAGGAGGTTCTCTACGGCAGAGAAGGGGAAGGTTCCTAGGGAGGGGCCGGACCCTCTCCCGCCGAAAAAACGGCTCCGCCTCCCTAACGATGCCAGCGCGGGGCGAGAGGTGGCCAGGCCTTGGTAACCGAGGCCTCCGCCTGGCTTCCCTCTCCCCCTATATGCCCGTTCCCAGGGTGAAGGAGTGTGCCGTCGAGCGGCGCCTCGTGAAGATGGCAGGGCCTCCATTGCCCTGCCGGCCGCACCATGGACCCATGCTGAGGGTAGCTCACGCGAGTTCGTGGTGTGGGCGGCGATGCCTCCTAATACCTGGATCCGACTCCCTCGGTTCTTCACCAGCGACCTGCCTCCGAGGGGGCCGGTGGAGCTGTGGCTGCAGCACCCAGGGTGCGGCAGCCTTGCCATCGGAGCTGAGGTCGAGGTGGTGCCGTCTGGGGACGTCTTCATGACGCGAGGATGGGGTGAGGTCACCCGGGATTGCCGAGCGAAGGGAGCCCTGGCGATCCACTTCGAGTACGACGGCGCGACCACCTTGTTCTTCAAGGTCTTCAACGAGCAAGGCGAGCGGCTGGAGTGCTGCCCTGGAGGGGACAACTCGAGGGACGCCGTGATGGGTGCCGGATGTGCCGCTGCCCCCTACAGCACTTCGTCCAGCAGCAGCGACGACTCCTGGGGATCCAGCGACTCTCCTGAGCCCGGTGATTCTCCGGACTCGAGTGACGACAGCTACGTGCCGTCGAGCTCCCGCCGAGGCCGGAGTGCCGCTGCGGCTGTCGCCCGGCGTCGTCAGCGACACCGTAGGGCCCTGTAGTTGTTCCTCCTGCGCGAGATGAAGATCAGCCCCCGTCGGGCTTGTAAGGATCGGGATGTAGTTAATAGTATCGCTGTTCCTTTTAACTTTGTAATGGATGCTCGTATTCCAGTTCGGCTGAGTCCCTCCCTTTTCTCTTTCCTAGACAGCGTGGCGCTCTACGTCGGCAGGACCCAGTCCCCAGGCAGGCTTCAGCCATCACTTGTATGCCAGGTCGCGATGCCGTGGTCAAGGCTAGGAGGTGAGCGGCCCAAGGTCCGGTAAGAGCTCATGAGACATGATGCTCACAAGGTCCCCCTTGGTGTGCAAGCAGCTGTACAGAAAATTGAAAAGGGGAGTCGAACCGCCCAAGTGGAACTGCGGGGCGAGACGTGTGGAGTGAAACTAGTGCCGTAGCGAGTCGAGACTTATCTTTTACGGCCTGAGTCCATTGGAGAGGCAATGCTTGCTGTCGCGCCTGTGGTGCCATGAGGCGCAGCCCGTCTTGGCCACCCCCTGCCCTGCTCGCCGAGGTGCTCTACATGCTCGGGACCCGACCCTCGAGCGAGCTCAGCTGCCGCTGGTATGCCAGGTCGCGATGCCGTGGTCAAGGCCAGGGGGTGAGGGCTAGAGAGCCAGTAGGAGCTCCCGAGACGCGATGCTCGGGAGGCCACCCCTTTAACGTGCAAGCGACTCGCGAGGCTTGGCGGTGGTTGTCCGGGCTGACCTTGGACTCATCGCGGGGTGAACCTGCAGGTTAGATGGTAAAGGAGGTCGAGAGCCCCTGGGGCGTGAGACAGAGGCACCGAGGACCCAGTGAGGTGGTGTACGCGAGGCGGGCCGCGAACCAGAGCTCGATCCCCGGGTTTATCAGCGTTGCAGGGATGGACCCGATACACGTCGCAGGGACGGACCCACACGACTTGGGGATAGTGCAGCCCGAGGGGCGCCCCCAAACTGAACAAACTAGGGAGATGTCACCTGGTACCGTCGCTGAAGAGTTGTTGAAGTAGCCAAAAAACACAAGCTGCAGACACCGTCCCTCATGACCCACTCCGATGCCGAGCCTCGGGAGGCTCGGAGGGACCGGAGGGCTCCCGAGGGTGCTCCTCCATCTCCACCAGGATCGCCTAGTGCCTAGCCTTGCAGGCCGTCCGGGCGTCTCTCATGCAGCGCTGGAACGCCTCAGCCGCGCCCGCCAGGCCAAAAGGCATGCAGACGTAGCTGTGAGGCGGTCCCTCGCATCGGTCGACACGAGACGGCCACATGAGCTGCCGAGACGCGGCCCTGTTGAGCCCAGGGATGTCGATGCAGACGCGGAACTCTTTACCCTTGCTAGGGCAGTGAGCTCCGCCTCGCAGCAGACGACGATCGCCTTGCAGAACCCTTCCTTCCTGAATCTCCTCGATCGCCTTGCTGATGAACTCCTGAACGCCTGGTGCCTCATGCCTGATGCCTTCTCCTGGGAAGCGTGCTCTGAAGAGCGCCTCCACATGGTGCCCGAGCGCCGCTCTCGCGACATTGGCTAGGTCTGAGGCCCTCCAGAGGAGAGCCCCCGAGCCCAACCCGAGAGGGGCGCCGGGCATGCCTTCCTATGCGATGGGTGAAGGTACTGCGTCCGGGGACGCGAGACTCAGCGTTGCATCCTTGAGCGATGCTCCCTCATGAGACCCCTGGCTCAGCTGCAGCTTCTTTCTCTTGGGGGAGACCTCAGGAGGGAGGGCGTCGTCTTCGTCTTCGGGGTTCTCAACTGCTACAACCTGGAAGGCGCGCTCGAGGGAGCACACTGCATCCTTTTCTTGGCAGGTGACCGTGATGATGCCGCTGCTTCCTGGCATCTTGAGGACGTTATAGCCGTGGTGCATGGCCGCCATGAACTTGGCCAGTGCTGGGTACCCTAGGATGGCGTTGTAGGGCAGGCGGATGTCGGCGACGTCAAAGTCAATGATCTCGGTGTGGTAGTTGTTGCACTCGCCGAAGGTAATTACTGGGAGGTGAACCTGCCCGATTGGGTGTGTCGATCCGTCGGTCACTCCTGAGAATGGCTTGGTGGGGTGCAGCTAGCAGTATGGCACCTAGAGCCTGTCAAGCGTCTGGACGAGAGAACATTGAGCCCGGATCCGCCATCGATGAGAGTCTTGGTGAGGGTCACGTTGCTGATGACGGGGGAGCAGAGCATGGGGAGCGCGCCAGCGGTGGCCGCGCACTTGAGCCGGTCTGTGGAGTCGAGGGTGATGGCGCACTTGGACCACTTGAGAGGGCAAGTTGCTTCAAGCTTGGGGAGCGCCGCATTCACCTCGCGCGCACAAACTCCTTGAAGACACGGTGGGAAGCTGGGGCTTGTGAGCCGCCCAAGAAGCAGGCGATGGCCCGTGGCTCCTGGAAGCCCCCAGCCCCCTCGTCCTGGTGGTGATCTTCGTTCCTTCTTGGCGGTGGAGGCAGAGGAGGCAAGGCTGCATTGCCCTGAGGGCGGTCCTCACGAGGCTGCTCCCTCCAGTTGCCCTCAAGAGGCTGGTCCTGCTAGCGGTCCTCACGAGGCTGGTCGCGTCACTCCTGACGGCGCTCGCGTCCATCCCAGCGTCCTCCACCTCGGCCACCTCCGCGACCGTAGCCCCGATCGTTGCGCTCGGGGCGTCGACCGAGGCGCCTGTCGCGGAGAGCCCTGAGCTCCTGGCAGTCGCTGGTGTTGTGGCTGTAGACGTTGTGGAAGGCGCAGAACGGCCGCTTGCCCTTGGATGACTCGGGGTGGTCGCAGTCGCACTTGGTCTCTGGCTCTACCGCCAGCACTGCTAGCCCCTTGCGCTTTGTGTCCTTGGCCTTGGTCTTCTTATCTTCTGGGTCAGCATCAGGGAGCTCGAGGAGGGAGAGGCGTCCCTCCTCAGCCCTCGCACACTTGTTCGCCATGTTGAACATCTCCAGAGTGGTGCAGAGGTCCTTGTGGATGGCTAGCTCCTACTTCATCTTGACATCGCGGACGCCATCGGTGAACGCGGAAATGATGGCCTCGTCAAACACCTTGGGAATCTTGAGGCGGACGTTGTTGAAGCACTGGATATACTTATGCAGGGTCTCTCCAGGTTGCTGCTTGACGCGGCGCAGGTCGCCCGCGGCAGGCGGACGGTCGCGGGTGCCCTAGAAGTTGGCGATGAAGCGGCTGGGCATCTCCTCCCAAGAAGAAACCGATCCCTCAGTTAGGTTCAGGAGCCAAGAACGCGTGCCATCCTTGAGGGCCATCGGGAACCAGTTTGACATGATCTTCTTGTCGCCGTTGGCCGCCTCGATGCTTAGCTCGTAGAGCTGTAGGAACTCGGCGGGGTCTGCGGTGCCGTCGTAGCGTGGAGGCAGGTCGGGCTTAAACTTGCTCGGCCAGACGATGTTGCGGAGCTCTGCGGTGAATGCACGGCATCCTGCCGTGGCCACCGGAGGTCGTCGAGGGGGTGGAACATAGTCTTGGTGCACGCGCGCCGCCACCTCCTATGGCGACTCGCGGGCTTGGTACTGGGGTGCTGGAAGCACACACGCTTCTCCTTGTTGGCGTTGCACCACCTGGCAGCTCACGTCGTCCTGAGCCAGCGCCGGGCGCTGCGGGTCACGCCGCGGAGCCGCACGCCTTGGCTCGATGATGGCGCCCTGGGCCGGAGGTGGTGGAGGATCCCCATGCGCGACGTCGCCTGCTGCAGGTGGTTGCTGAGGCAGCGAGTGAGTCGGCCCGTCAGAGCCCCTGTGCGCGACGCTGATGAGCTCAGCGATCCGCTCGAGCCACTCCTCGTAGAGGTCACCCACGGGACGGTAGTGAAGAAGCTCCCGCGCCATGAGCAGAGCAGCCTGCGTGTGCACCTAGCCATGGCGCGCGTGGGATCACGAAGCTGCTGGAGTCAGGGACGGAGTAGCAGTGCGGCCGTCGCGGCGCACCGACAGGTGCAGCGATGAAGCTTGCTGCTCGTGGCCGGCAGGGCCCGTGACGGCATTGGCCACTGCAGAAGGAGCGTGGCGTTCGTAGCCGTCACCCACTGGAGCCGTCTGAGCAACGCGGGCGGCGACTGCACTCCGACGCTCGGCGCGAGCCCTGCATGCGTCGGCCATGGAGATGTCGGAGCGAAGACGGGTCGAACGACGGAAGAGAGGATCCGACGCACCAAATGTCGGATTTCGGGATTCGGCAACCCTTGAGAGGTTCGAACTCTGGGGTGAGTGCGGAGATCTCAACCTGCCCAGCCTGCCTACTCGTGATCCTCCCTTGCCTAGCGCGTAGAGCTCACAGAGACACAAAGACACAGAGATTTATACTGGTTCGGGTCACCGTTGTGGTGTAACACCCTAATCCAGTGTGGTGTGGTGGATTGCCTCGAGGGGCTGTGGATGAACTATTACAAGGATGAACAAGCCTCAGGAGGTGAGGTGTTCTTGAGCTGCTGTGGTGCTCGGGTCGGAATCGATCCCTCTCTATGGTGGTGGCTAAGTCCTATATATAGTGGCCTTGGTCCTCTTCCCAAATATGAGCGGGAAGGGATTCCACAACGGCGGGTTTTGAAAGGGGACAAGTAGTACAGTCTATCTTGACAAAAGTGGTCTCCGCCTGCGAAAAGCCTCTGGTCGTGACGCTGCGGTGGGCTCGGTGATGACCATCGTCTTGCCGTCCTGGCGGTCTTGGTCTTCTTGCACCAGAATAGAAACCTTTGGCTGATTCCTAGGGACTCTGGGCTTGTGGCTTGCCCCCCTTGCACCGAAGAGGAAACCTGCGCTCTGCACCCGTCTGGTGCCCACCTGGCCTTGGTCGTCATGGCTCACGTCAGCTGAACCTCATGAGGTAGCTGCATAGAACTCTCCGTCCCTCAAGAGCCCTCCTGAGGAGGCCAACTTCTTCGGGGGTCTTGGCGTCGTCCGCCTGGCGAGGCTTGGCCCCTCGCGAGGGTCTTGTCGTGTTGGTGTTTAAGCTGGGCCGTACCAGGCCGTCGATGAAGCCACGTGGTGGGCCACAGGCAGGCAGGACTGGATACCCCCAAGTCCAGGATGCCGACATCTTCATCTTCTTCCATTTCTTCAACGCCTGCCTCTTCATCTATGAACTGAGGCATCGGCGATGATACCAGTGGGGTTGAAGTGACATTATCAACTTCAATTTCTTCATCCATCTGCTCTGTCGAAGCAGCAGAAGGATTTTCTTCATCAGATTCACCTGGAATCACATAATATTCACCAAAAGGAATGATTTTCTTTGATGGCATGCTTGAGAGAGGAACAACATGAATTGGATTTTCAAGTGAGCTTGTCGAAATCTTCGCCTTCTTGGGAGCAGAAGATTTTGAGGAAGCAGATGATTTCCTTTTCTTCAGTGCACCTCGCTCCGTAGCCTTTGTTTTCTTCACTTCTAAAGCAGAAGGAAGAATTGGACTTGGTGTTGGCGTTGGTGTAGGAGGAGTAGAGGAGATTGGTGCAATTTCTTCAGGCACAACTGATGCAGTTGTCCTTACTTGTTCAGCTTCTTCAAGCGCAGCTTCAGATGCTTCAGCTGGCCTGCCTTGTTCTTCAGGCGCAACACTAGTGGTTTCCCTGGCAATTTCTTCAGCGGCTGGAATTTCTTCATCAGCCCTGGTGCTTGCAGTTTCATCAGCAACCTGATTTTCATCAGCGGTGCTGGTATGTTGTTCAGTCGGCTGTGCAGATGCTTCAGCCTAAGGAATTTCAATGTGTGTTGGATCAGCAACATTGGAAGTGAGTCCCTTCGCCATTTTGACGAATCTGACTTTGACTCCCAGCCATTATGCCTTGTAGGCGTCAAATTCATCACTAAGCTTCTTGATCTCAGATTGTAGAGCGATGAGTTGTTCAGGCGATAGCGTGAGAACGTTGTCCTTCAGATAGCGTTGTTTCTTGTACTGGGCTTTCTTCACATTCCTGGCTTGCTCATATTTCCATTGATCTTCAGAGGTGAAAGCCGTCAACATGTGACTTTGAGCAGGTGTGAGGTTTAGCTCTGGCAAAGGAGTGTTTGGGTCATTGTGCCAGAGGTCAATGAAATCTAGTATCTTCTTTGGATCCAATAGGAGGGGCACAACACCGCCCTTGGCTCTAGCGGCCCTTTGCTGCCGGTCCTTGATGATTTTGGCCAATTTTTCATCATCAGCTTCGTCATCATCTGACGGCACTCGGAAGGCAACTTGATTCTTGTGAGGACTTGGTCTAGTGCCTCGTCCAGCAGTGGCCTTGGTCTTCAACAAAGTGGGGCCTTTTGAAGACTGAGGAGGAGCTGAAGAACTTGCAGATGCTCCTATGGCGATTGAGATGCCTGTAGTCCTTTGGCATGTGGCAAGATGCACAGGTGTCGAGGACTTTGTGGGAGGATCTGAGGGTTTTGCAACCGTAGGAACTGGAGCAGCTTGAGGAATTTGCCGTGAGGGCATAGATGAGCTTGGCCGTGAGGGCATTGCTGAGGAAATTGGTTTGCATGCAGGCTTCTTAGGCATAGCCTTCTTGCTTGTGGAGGCCTCAGCAGCGGCAGCAGCTGAGTCTTCATTGAATTTCCTCACTGCTTCTTTGGCCTGTTTGGCCAACTTGGCTTGCCGCTTGGCCCATTCATCAGTATAGTCCTCACCGCGCTTGATGCTAGTGGGATCAGCAATTTTGCCAGGTACCAATGGAGGTCTTGGGCAAGGAGGGTTGAGAGCGAATTTCTTCATGTACTTTGGAGTAACATATATGTACTCCCTCCATTCCCGTGCCCATCTTCGTTCAATTTTCTGTATGCGCACCTTGCGCTCATTCTTTGTTTTCTTACCATGAGTTGCTTCATCTTGTGTGCAATACACTGCATAGATGTCAGCAGGTATCTCAAAAGCAGTGTTGACTTCCAGTTTCTTCCCTCCCTTCTGAGGTTTCTTGCCATCTGCCATTTTCTTCAGCTGAGGATTTTGAACTATTGAGTTCTCTGAAGAAGTATGCAGCTTTTCTTCGAGGAACGCTACAATGAGTTAAGTTGATGGGAACCTAGTGATTCAGCAGCAGACATGTGTACCTATGAACAGAGTATATGTGCGAAGAATTTGGAGAGGTCATATGCGATCTTAGAAGTTTTTGCAAAAACAGAACAAGTTTGAGGAAATTGACCAGATATGTCTTGAAGAATTTCAAAAAGCGTTCTTTGACTTAGGTTCCAGAGTTGTATGGATTGTGAAATTCACACAATTGAGGAATCTCGAGGAAAAACGTCACTTAGGGAAACAGATCAAGAACAGATGATTGTGCGAGGTGTTTAGAGTGTGGAAGTTGAAAAATAAACACCTTTTGAAGATTTTATGGAAATCATCAGATTCAACAAAGGCAGTAAAAGTAACTTTTAATTACCCTTGACGAAGAACATGACGAACTAAGAGTGTAAATTTGGAAGTTCGTCAGTCCAGATCTTCCACGCTCTAACTTGGCAGAGGAAGACAGCTACAGCGGTGGCGGAGTGAAGATTTCCGCGGCCGGCGCGAGTACGATGGCGACGAGGTCGAGGCAGTGAAGCTCTTCCTCACCGGCGATGATGAATGTAGCGGCGGTGCTAGGGCTTGAGAGCTCGAGCGAGGGGAGTGAGATCGAGCAGTGTAAATGCAGTCTGAGGAGGGTGAGGGGTATTTATAGCCGAGGTGAAAAAAACGGCTCGCCCGAGGAAAATGGACGAACGTGCCCCTGACCCTTCTCATCCAAGCGACATGTGTCACCCACGTACAGTGTGGTGGAGATCGTGTGAGATCGTGAGTGAATAGAGAAATCTTATCGTGGGATGTGGAACGGTTTCAGCGGCAAAAGCCGAAAATTCAGATAAGAATATTTTAAAGTTTCGTTCGCAAATTCTTCAGCTGACAAGGATACAGTGAAGATTTTGAATGGGTTTCAAATAGAACGCACATGAAGAATTACTAAACAGACTGGGTTGAGTTTAGCATAGAGGGGAAAGGGTCCGATCACATTCACTTAGCAGAAAAGGCAACTTGAAGAATTAGCAATAAGTGAATGCTGTAGAGGACGTAAACTCAAGTACATGTATAGTCAATGAAGAACAACGATGGAAAGAGTGAAGACAATGCAAAGTTGAAGAAATTTGAAAAACTGAGGAATTTCAAAGATGAAGAACAACTCAATTTGAAGATTTTCAACTTTGGTTGGTGGCGTAACCCACCGTATAAGAATGATGAATTCAGACATTGCATACAATTGTCGTAGGGCTCTGAGAATCAAATTCTTCATTAATTTCTTCACACTTAGAGGGTTAGGCTATATTGATTGAAGAAAAACGTTACTTCGTGTGTTGCACATCTAAGTCATCAAGTTTGCATAAGTGTTAGGATGTGTGTCCGTTTCAAAGAACATTCGAAGATTCTAGGATATTTAGCTCACACCACAACTTGCTAAATATCTTCTCATCCAAGGGCTTTGTGAAGATATCGGCCAACTGGTCTTCAGTATTTGCATGGTCGATGGAGATGTCGCCCTTCAACGCATGGTCACGAAGAAAATGATGACGAATTTGGATGTGCTTTGTCTTCAAGTGCTGAACTGGGTTGTGAGAAATCTTGATAGCACTCTCATTGTCGCAGTAGAGTGGCACATTCTTCACATTGATGCCATAGTCCTTGAGGGTTTGCTTAATCCATAGCAATTGAGCATAGCAGGATCCAGCAGCAATGTACTCAGCTTCAGCAGTAGAGAGTGATACGCAGTTCTGCTTCTTCGAGGACCAACATACCAAGGATCGTCCGAGGAAATGACATGTGCCTGACGTTGACTTGTGGTCCACCCGATCACCAGCATAGTAAGAGTCTGAATATCCCATGAGATCAAAAGAAGAGCCCTTGGGATACCATAATCCAAGTGTTGGAGTGTGAGCTAGATATCGAAGAATATGCTTCACAGCCTTATGGTGTGATTCCATTGGTGTAGCTTGAAATCGGGCACACATGCAAACACTAAGCATAATATCCGTCCTAGTTAGGTACAATAAAGAGCCAATCATGGAGCGATATACCTTTTGATCAAAGTCTTTACCATTTTCATCGGTGCATAGAGGGCCATTTGTGGGCATAGGGATTTTGACGCCTTTGCAATCTTGCATGCCGAATTTCCTCAACACATCCTTGAGGTATTTCTCCTAAGATATGAATATGCCATGTATTGTTGACGAATTTGAAGACCTAAGAAGAATTTCAGCTCTCCCATCATAGACATTTGATATTCCTCAGTCATCATATAAGCAAGTTCGTCACTGTAACGTTGGTTAGTACAGCCAAAGATAATATCATCAACATATATTTGGCACACGAATAATTCATCATCATATGCTTTGGTGAAAAGAGTTGGGTCAAGTGAACCGGATTTGAAGCCTTTCTTCATGGGGAATTCCTTTAGTGTGTCAGACCACGCCCGAGGTGCTTGCTTGAGGCCATAGAGGGCCTTGTTGAGTCTGTAGACGTGATCTGGAAATTTTGGATCCTCAAAACCTGGTGGTTGAGCAACATATACTTCTTCCTCAAGCTTACCATTAAGGAATGCACTTTTCACGTCCATTTGATGTAAGATGATATTATGATGCTTAGTGTAAGCAAGCAATATGCGAATAGCCTCAAGTCTAGCAACAGGTGCAAAAGTTTCATCAAAATCAATTCCTTCAACCTGTGTGTAGCCTTGAGCTACAAGACAAGCCTTATTCCTCACCACAAGGCCATTTTCATCTTGTTTGTTGCGACAGATCCATTTGGTACCAATGATGTTGTGCTTGCGTGGGTCTGGTCGCTTGACAAGCTCCCACACATTGTTGAGCTCGAATTGAGGCAATTCATCTTGCATGGCTTGAATCCACTCAGATTCCATGAATGCTTCTTCAACTTTAGTGGGCTCTATGATAGAGACAAACACAAAATGCCCACAAAAGTTAGATAAGTGTGAAGCTTTTGAGCGCGTGAGAGGACCTGGTGCGTTGATGTCATCGATGATTTTCTCGATCTGCACTTCATTTGCAACGCGAGGATGTGTAGGTGGATGACTTTGCTTAGGCCCAGCAGTTTCTTCAGAACCATTTTCTTCAGCAGCACCAGTGTGATTTTCTTCACAATCAGGAATGACTTCTTCAACAGATTCTTTGGTGGGGATGATATCCTCAGTAGCTTTGAACTTGATGGATTCCTCAGGTGACATTCATCTAGCACAGGAGGTAGGTGCTCTCTTTGCGAGCCATTAGTTTCATTGAACCGCACATATACAGTTTCAACAATCTTGTGATGATTGATGTTGAAGACTCTATAGGTGTGCGAGTCCTTTCCGTAACCAAGCATAAAACCCTCATGTGCTTTCGGTGCAAATTTAGAGTGATGGTGAGGATCTCTAATCCAGCATTTAGCACCGAAGACTTTGAAATAACTTACATTGGGTTTCTTGTCAGTGAGGAGTTCATATGAGGTCTTTTTGAAGAATTTGTGAAGATATACCATGTTGATGATGTGGCACGCAGTATCAATAGCTTCAAGCCAGAAGCGCTGTGGTGTCTTGTATTCATCAAGCATGGTGCGAGCCATCTCAACAAGGGTTCTGTTCTTGCGCTCTACGACGCCATTCTGCTGAGGAGTATAGGGAGAAGATAACTCGTGAGTAATACCAAATATATCAAGATATTGATTGAGACCAGTGTTGTTGAATTCAGTCCCATTATCACTCCTGATATGCTTGATCTTCACACCTAAGTTAGTTGAGGCTCTTGAAGAAAATCGTCTGAAGACTTCCTGTACTTCATTTTTGTAAGTGATGATATGCACCCATGTGTAACGAGAATAGTCATCAACTATGACAAAGCCATATAATGATGCAGAACTGGAGAACGTGGCATAATGAGTAGGGCCAAAGAGATCCATATGAAGTAATTCAAAGGGACGAGTAGTGGTCATGATAGTCTTAGAGGGATGCTTGGCTCTGGTGATCTTTCCAGCCTCACAAGCCCCACAAAGATGATCTTTGAGGAATTTTACACCCTTGATGCCAATGACATGCTTCTTCTTCGCGAGTGTATGCAAGTTCCTCATCCCAGCATGACCAAGTCGTCGATGCCATAGCCAGCATTCTGAAGCTTTTGCAAGTAGGTATGTGGCAGGCTGTGGTCCTGCAGAGAAATCAACAATATACAAGTCTCCTTTCCTAAAGCCTTCGTAGACTTTGGAATTGTCAGATTCCATTAGCACAATGCAACGATATTTGCCAAAGACGACAACCATATCAAGATCACAAAGCATTGAGACAGACATGAGGTTGAAACCTAAGGACTCGACAAGCATGACTTTGTCCATGTGACGATCCTTTGAGATCGCAAGCTTACTTAGACCCAATACCTTGCTTTTGCCTTTGTCAGCATAGGTGATATGCTTCAGATGAGATGGTGACAAATCAATGTCCATCAACAAGTTCCTGTCACGGTCATGTGGTTTGTGCATCCACTGTCGAGGACCCACTCAGTAGCTTTAGGTTGTTCATCCTGCAGATGAATTAGTGCAACTTACGAACCCATATACTTCATCGGTGAAGAATATGATATCAATTACATCAACATTAACAGATAAGCAATATGATGACGAGAGAAATGAGTGATTCATTTCTTCATGATTAGCTTGCGTCCATTCAAGCACATTCAGGTCTCCAGCAAATTCTTCAGACGATTAAGTTCGTCTGGAGACCTGACCCTGTATAAGAGATTAGTTCTTTTTCTTCAGCACCCACATCTGGAGGGGTGGCAAAGAGTTCATCATTCTGCTAGCTCCATAAGAAAAAGATGGCATTGAAGCCAGTGCACTTCGTTTCACAGAAGAGTGGTTAGGATAAGCATATGAGTAAGCAGAGAAATTCTTCGAGGACTTATGGACATAATAGTTTGAAGAATAATGCACATATTCATAGCCTTTAGCCTTTCCCTGCGAAACAGAAGTGTTAGCACGATGATGTTCATATGAGGATTTTGATCCATGTGAAGAATTTGCTCCATATGAAGAATTTGATCCGGGGTTCCTTTTCTTCATGGGTGGTGTCATGATGACATTCACCTGAAGATTTTCAAGGCACCTTTTAGGAACCCAGATTTTCTTCATGGGGGGATCGTTCCTACAGTTAGTTCCAACATATCGAGCAAATACTTCCCCATTTTGATTCTTGAACAATTTATAGTTGGAGCCAAATGACTCATCAGAGGAATATGAAGAATTAGAAGTAATGCCAGATAGAGTGCATGAATCTACAGGGGGTCTTTTTGCAGCAACCCATGAGGTTTTGGGATACTGCTCAGGTTTCCAGTAGGTCCCATCAGCATTGAGTTTCCTTCTCAAAGGCAATACCCTCTTTCCTAGGGTTCCTGTTCAAGATCTGGTTTTTGAGCACATCACAAAGAGTCTGATGCCCTTTGAGGCTTTTGTAAATGCCTGTCACATACAATTCCTTCAGCCCTGCATTATCGTAACTGATACTTGTGGTATCCTTAGATGAGGTATTTGTGACCACAGAGACAGTTGAAGAATTTGCAGCAATAGAAGCATTTGAACATTCAGGTGATGAATTAGCAGATTCACGCTCAATGCATTTCAGACATGGTGGAATAAATTCTTCCTGAGCGGAACTTATCTGTTGAGCAAGCAATGAATCGTTTTCCTTCTTAAGATCTTCATAACTCACTTTTAACTTCTCAAGATCTTGCTTTCTCTGAAGAAATTCATAAGAAAGCTTCTCATGATCAGTTAAGAGAGTGTTATGATGATTTTGAAGGTTGTCAAACCTAGTTTGAAGTCTCTCAAGATTATTAGTGAGAGTCTTAGTTCGATTCAATTCCTCACCCAACAGGTCATCGCTTTTGTCTAGTAGATTTTGAACCTTTTCCAAAGCCTTCTGTTGTTTAACAACAATTTTACCAAGTTTGGAATAGCTAGGCTTGAGATTGTCATCAGATTCATCCTCACTAGAGTCAGAGGGGGAATGGTTGAGTACCTTGGCACCTTTTGCCATGAAGCAGTAGGTGGGAGCATAGTCATTGACGCTCTTGTCAGCAGAGTTGGGGAGGTCATTTTCTTTAGTGTTGAAGATGGACTTGCTGACGTAAGCAGTAGCGAGGGCTAAGCTCGCCACACCAGAGTCTGACTCCTCAGATTCCTCCTCTTCCACATTATCCTCAGATTCAGCTTCAGAGTCCATTTCCTTGCCAATGAATGCATGGGCCTTCTTGGAACTGCTCTTCTTGTGAGATGAAGACTTTGAAGATTTTGATGATGAAGACTTTGAAGATTTCTTCTTCTTTTTTGAATCGTCAGAATCATCATCTTTGTACTTCTTCTTTGATTCCTTTTCCCATAGAGGACAATCAGACATGTAGTGACCAGGTTTCTTCCATTTGTGGCAAGTTCTCTATTTGTAGTCACGAGACAAGGAATCATCATTTCTTGAAGACTTTCCAAAGCGACTGCGACGAGAGAACTTCTGGAATTTTCTCACGAGCATTGCTAGCTCCTGGCTCAGTTCTTCAGGATCACCAAGGCTGCTACCAGAATCTTCACCTTCAGACTCAGAGACTGCCTTGGCCTTCAGAGCATGTGATCTTCCATAGCTTGGTCCATAGAGATCTCTCTTCTCAGCAAGCTGGAACTCATGAGTGTTTAGCCTCCCGAGGATATCAGCGGGATCAAGTGACTTGTTATCAGCTAGCTCTTGAATCATCAGTGCAAGAGTATCGAATGAGGAATCAAGTGATCTCAGCAATTTCTTCACCACCTCATGGTCGGTGATGTCAGTGGCACCAAGTGCTTGAAGCTCATTTGAGATGTCAGTGAGGCGATCGAAGGTTTGCTGAACATTTTCGTTGTCGAGTCTTTTGAAGCAGTTGAAGAGATTGCGAAGAACATCAACTCGGGAGTCACGTTGAGTAGAGACTCCTTCGTTGACCTTGGACAGCCTGTCCCAAATCAGCTTAGCAGTTTCCAAAGCACTCACTCTGCCATACTGTCCTTTTCTCAGATGGCCACATATGATATTCTTCACTTGAGAATCAAGTTGCTTGAATCTCTTCACATCAGCAGCATTCATAGATGGAGTGACTGAGGGAACACCATTTTCCACAACATACCAGAGATCGTTATCAATTGCCTCAAGATGCCTTCGCATCTTGTTTTTCCAGTAGGGGTTCTCCGTTCCGTCAAAGGTAGGACACCTAGCCGAGACCTTGATCATACCTGCAGTCGACATAACTAAAACTCCAGGCGGTTAAACCAAAATCACATAGAACAAGGGAGTACCTTGCTCTGATACCAATTGAAAGTGCGTTAAGTCGACTAGAGGGGGGTGAATAGGCGACTTTTACAAATTCGTCACTGAGGAATTTCAGGGTGAGGAAATTCCTAAGTCACGAACAACTAGCAGCGGAATAAGTACTCAGGTATAAGCATAACAGAGCAATAGCATAGTTATCATGATGAAATGAAAGACGGACACAAAGTACAGAAAGTGTAAACACAGGATAAGCACGCTGAAGACAATGTGACTGAAGAAATAGGATTAAGGAAATAGAGAAAGTCTTCAGTCAAAGTCTTCAAATAGTAATGATCAGGTTCATCAACACATGAATGAGGAAATTAAAGGGTTGAGGAAATAGAACCAGTAGACTTGGTGAAGACAATGATTTGGTAGACCAGTTCCAACTGCTGTGACAGTTGTACGTCTGGTTGGAGCGGCTGAGTATTTAAACTTGAGGACACACAGTCCCGGACACACAGTCCTCACCATATTCTCCTTGAGCTAAGATCACACAGACCTCGCCCAACACTCGTGGTAAGTCTTCACAGGTGACTTCCAAACCTTCACAGACTTGGTCACTCAGCGATCCACAATTCCTCTTGGATGCTCAGACCATGACGCCTAACCGTCTGGAGGATACACAGTCCTCAAAGGTAACAAGCGTCGGTTCCACACAGGAACAATCCCTTCAGTGATGCTCAATCACTTTGGGTTTGTAGGTGTTTGGGTTTGGGATTTGGGTTTTCCTCACTTGATGATTTTCGCTCAAAGTCCTTGGAGGATGGGATGCTCTCAATTGACAAGTGTCAGTTTCTCTTGGAGCAGCCAACCAGCTAGTGGTTTTAGGGGGGCAGATATTTATATCCTAGGGAGCAACCCGACATGATAAGACATAAATGCCCTTCAATAATATGACCGTTAGGTGGTAGGATATTTTGGACAGCTGGCACGTAGCACAGTAATGGTCGTATTTGAGGTTCGAATTCCTCAGGGCTATCATGTTCCTCACTGTGTAGGCAATCCGCACTGGCGAATTCCTAACCCCTCAGTCAAAACAAATTCCTCAGAGACCAGAAGATCTTCGTCTCTGTCACTGAAGAAATTGACTGAACTGATATGAGATTTCCAATGGCTTCACTCGAAAGGATTGGGTAGGTGTAGGATTTTGAGATGAGCATCACTTGGAAATCAGTTTCCTTAGTATTACCTCGACCCCTTTAACAGTACGGTCTTCCCTATGACTCAAGAAAGAGAAAATGAAACTACGAAATCAAAAGTCTTCCCGCTTCATAATCCTCGCATGAATATCCAAGTCTTCAAGGTTGTTGGGCAAATAAGTCGCGGCGGCGAGCCGGTCGAGTCGGGCGCGTGTATGGGCGCGTGCCGGGCATGACGGGCGCGTCGGGTCCGCGAGTGTGCGTACGTGTGTGCGTGCGTGTGGAGCGCATGGGTGTGTCCGTGGGCTAGTACACCGTAGGTGTGTAATGCGTGTGTGTTCTGTTGGCGGGATCGGGGGAGCGCCGGAGTCGGTCATGCATGAGCGGACGCGCACGACCAGGGCATGTACGTGCATGCGTGGGGCGTGGATGGCGCGGGCTGGAACGGCCGCTGGGCGTGGACTGGGACGTGGCTACTTGCCCGGCGAGTCCCAGGGTATAATGCCCCATGCGTTGTAACAGATGGAAGATCGAGTTTGTTGCTCGAGGGGAATACAAGGCCGTACGTGCGGCTGCAGCGTTCGTGCGCTGGGAAGAAATTCTGTTGTGTCTCCCTGCTCCTTCTTCTTTTGTACTCCTCTACGTCTACCTCCAGTCCGGTGAGTGAGTGAGAGAGAGCTCAGGTGAGTGCTAGGGCAAGAGCTGCGCCAACATTTGGTATTCAGAGCCTCGTTGCGAAGGTGATCGCCGGCGATGTCGCTCATTCCGTACGCCGGCGGATCGGGCAGCTCACTGCCGCAGCCGGTGCCGATGCTCACCGGTGAGAACTACACCGCGTGGGCAATCAAAGTCGAGGCCAATCTCGACGCGGCTGGGCTGTGGGAGGCGGTGGTGGTGCCGGAGGACGCGGCGGCGGCGGTGATCGCCAAGAAGGACAAGCCGGCGCGGGCTTACCTGCTCGGGGCGCTCGCGGAGGATCTGCTGCTCCAGGTGGCGTCCAAGAAGACGACGGCGGAGGTGTGGAGCAGCCTCAAGGCGAGGTTCGTCGGGGCGGACCGAGTCCGGGCGGCGCGGCTGGGCACTCTCCGAGGGGAGTTTGAGATGTTGCGCATGGCGGAGGGCAACAAGCTGGATGGGTTCGCCGGCAAGCTCAGCGGCATGGCGGCGCGCTACGCGGGACTCGGGTCGACGCTAGACGACGCCGCGATGGTGAAGAAGCTCCTTGATTCTGTGCCGGATCGCTTGTACGCGGCGGTTGCCGGAATCGAGCAGTTTTGCGACGTCTCCACCATGCCGTTCGAGGACGCGCTCGGTCGCCTGAAGGCCTTCGACGAGCGGCTGCGACGAGGTGGACAGGCGGGCGGCGAGCGGGCGGACAGCCAGCTCATGTACATGGCGGCGTAGTGGCGAGCACGGGAGCGGCAGCGCGGTGGTGCTCGGGGCGACGACGACGGGCGGAGCATGGCGTCGGGCTACGGTGGCAACAGGCGCGGCCGCTGCTACAAGTGCGGCGAGCGCGGCCACTTCAAGCGAGAATGCCCCCAGCATCGGAAGGCGCCAGCGAAGGAGCACGCTATGATGGCGGACGCCGGCGTCGAGGACGGCGGCCTGCTCTGAGCCGCGTCTTAGGGGGAGAGTGTTGGGCAAATAAGTCGCGGCGGCGAGCCGGTCGAGTCGGGCGCGTGTATGGGCGCGTGCCGGGCATGACGGGCGCGTCGGGTCCGCGAGTGTGCGTACGTGTGTGCGTGCGTGTGGAGCGCATGGGTGTGTCCGTGGGCTAGTACACCGTAGGTGTGTAATGCGTGTGTGTTCTGTTGGCGGGATCGGGGGAGCGCCGGAGTCGGTCATGCATGAGCGGGCGCGCACGACCAGGGCATGTACGTGCATGCGTGGGGCGTGGATGGCGCGGGCTGGAACGGCCGCTGGGCATGGACTGGGACGTGGCTACATGCCCGGCGAGTCCCAGGGTATAATACCCCATACGGTTTAACAGATGGAAGATCGAGTTTGTTGCTCGAGGGGAATACAAGGCCGTACGTGCGGCTGCAGCGTTCGTGCGCTGGGAAGAAATTCTGTTGTGTCTCCCTGCTCCTTCTTCTTTTGTCCTCCTCTACGTCTACCTCCAGTCCGGTGAGTGAGTGAGAGAGAGCTCAGGTGAGTGCTAGGGCAAGAGCTGCGCGAACAAAGGTCACACAAATTTCATCACTTTCAAAGTCTTCAGGATAACCAAAGTCTTCAGCTGAAGACATTCATTTTTAGGGGTCGACATTCAAGGTAAATATCAAACTCCTCATCGACTTATAGAGCCTGTGTACACTCACAAACATATTAGTCCCTTAACCTATAAGTCTTCAATACACCAAAATCACTAAGGGCACTAGATGCACTTACAACTTCGCAGTAAAATCAGCACACTTAGACGTCTGGACTTGGATAGAAGAACCACAAGTTCCTTAGCAAATTTCAAACTACTAAAGAACATGGTGCATGTGTAGATTCACAATTGCAAAAACAACAAGAGTTTGCAGCTCAAACCACTTTCCTTGTATGCCAGGACTATTGCCACTTCCCTGGATATGCACCGGAAGAAGCTAAAATTCTTACAATAGGTGGAACAAATAAATTATTTGAGAGAGAAGAAGTAAAAAAGAAGTCCAAAACACAAAAACATACTGGGAAACGTAATCAGGCCAATAGAGTACTAACTGCATAACAAAAAAGAGTGGATATTATGGGGCACAAGCATCACAATGTGCAGATTTGACTATCGTATTGTATGAGGATTTTACATCTACCAGCAACTATAAGTGTGTGCGTCTCAGAACAAAAGGAGCATCCTACTATAGAGTAGCACTTTTGGGCTTCAAAAGGTCTAAGTTAGCATGTCTGAACATTCAATATGCTACTAATAGCTAAGCATACCAGTAACAATATGACTTCACTAAAAAAACAGTTCGGATAATCGATGGGTAGCTAATTCATCCACAAATCAGCCCCATGTTACATCTTGAGCACTGCGTTGGTTTTCCCTTGAGGAGGAAAGGGTGATGCAACAAAGTAGCATAAGTATTTCCCTCAGTTTTTGAGAACCAAGGTATCAATCCAGTAGGAGGCTACACGCAAGTCCCTCGTACCTACACAAACAAAACAAGAACCTCGCAACCAACGCGATAAAGGGGTTGTCAATCCCTTCACGACCACTTGCGAAAGTGAGATCTGATAGAGATAATAATAAGATAAATATTTTTGGTATTTTTATGATATAGATTGGAAAGTAAAGATTGCAAAATAAAGTAGATCGGAAACTTATATGATGGAAAATAGACCCGGGGGCCATAGGTTTCACTAGTGGCTTCTCTCAAGATGGCATAAGTATTACGGTGGGTGAACAAATTACTGTCGAGCAATTGATAGAAAAGTGCATAGTTATGAGAATATCTAGCCATGATCATGTATATAGGCATCACGTTCGCGACAAGTAGATCGAGACGATTCTGCATCTACTACTATTACTCCACACATCAACCGCTATCCAGCATGCATCTAGAGTATTAAGTTCATAAGAACAGATTAATGCATTAGGCAAGAGGACATGATGTAGAGGGATAAATTTAAGCAATATGATATAAACCCCATCTTTTTATCCTCGATGACAACAATACAATACGTGCCTTGCTGCCCCTGCTGTCACTGGGAAAGGACACCGCAAGATTGAACCCAAAGCTAAGCACTTCTCCCATTGCAAGAAAGATCAATCTAGTAGGCCAAACCAAATTGATAATTCGAAGAGACTTGCAAAGATAACCAATCATACATAAAAGAATTCAGAGGAGATTCAAATATTTCTCATAGATAAACTTGATCATAAACCCACAATTCATTGGATCTCGACAAACACACCGCAAAAAGAGTTACCTCGAATAGATCTCCAAGAAGATCGAGGAGAACTTTGTATTGAGATTCAAAGAGAGAGAAGAACCCATCTAGGTAATAACTATGGACCCGAAGGTCTGTGGTAAACTACTCACAACTCATCGAAGAGGCTTTGGCGTTGATGTAGAGGCCCTCCGTGATCGATTCCCCCTTCGGCGAAGCGCCGGAAAAGGCTCCAAGATGGGATCTCACGGGAACAGAAGGTTGCGGCGGTGGAAATAGGGTTTCGTGGTGCTCCTGGATGTTTTCGGGGTACGTATGTCGGATATCGGGTTCCGGCAAAACCCTTAAGGTTCGAAGTCTGCGGTGCGCAAGAAGATCTTCTCCCTACCGAAACACGCCCTCAGCCTCGCCGCGATTGCTAAGCTAGATCGATGAACAACACAAGAGACACGAGGTTTATACTGGTTCGGGCCACCGTTATGTTGTAATACCCTAATCCAGTGTGTGGTTTGGTGGATTGCCTCTTGGGCTGATGATGAACAGTACAGAGGAAGAACAGCCTCGCGAGGAGAGGTGTTCTTGTGCTCGGTGGTGTGTTTGGGGAGGAATTGATCCGTCTCCGTTGGCTCTGGATGAGATTCCTTCTACTGTGGTGGCTAGCCCTATTTATAGATGCCCTGGTCCTCTTCCCAAATATTGAGCGGGAAGGGATCCAACAACGGCCATTTTGAAAGGGGACAACTAGTACAAGCTATCCTGACTAAAGGTGGTCTTTGCCTGCCAAAGGCACTGGTGATGACGCCGTCTTGGGCTCCATGGTGACCTCCGTCCTGCCGCTCTGCTGGTTTTGGTCTCGTTGCACTGATATGGAAACCTTTGCCTGATGCCTCGGTACTCCGCGCCTGCGCTTGCCCCCTTTGCACCAAAGAGGAAATGAGGACACTGCGCAGGCTGGTGCCCGCCTGGTCATGATCATCATGGCTTGCATCATGAGCACCTCGCGAGGTACCCCTTGCCTTGATCTCTCCGCCTCCTCACGAGCCTGCCTGGTGAGGCCGCCCCTGAGGAGGCCTTGCGCCATCCGCCCCGCGAGGCGCCCCTCGCGAGGGTCTTGAGTGCTTGTTTGATGAAGACGGGCCGTACTGGGCCATTGGTTGAGCCACGCAGCAGGCCGCAGGCAGGCAAGTCTGGGGACCCCCATTCCCAGAACGCAGACAGTAGCCCCCGGGCCCAAGGCGCACTCGGACTTGGCTTAGTAGCGAAGCCAGAGGGAAAGTGCGGAGCACCATGGGCCCCAACAGCCTGCGGCCGTGGTCGACGCATGGCGACTGATTGGACGTGGGCGCCTCCGCTTCCCCACGCTGCCTCGGCAATTGCCCGACTGACAAAAGGTTGGCGTGGGCAAGTCTTCTCTTCATTGCTCTCCTTTCGTCTTGCTCCAGATCCCCTTCCTTGCTTCCTTGCTTCCAAAATCTCCAGATTCGCTCCACTCCTTCCCTTACGGCGAGCGATGGCGCCTCCTTGTTGCTCTTCAAGGTCTTCGACACAGAAGGCCGCCGCCTGGAGTGCTGCCCCAGAGGAGGCAGTCTGGACATCAACGTGGCAGGGGCTAGGCCTGCCGTCCGCTTCCCCGACGGCTCCTCCGGCAGCAGCAGCGACGCTTGGGAGTCCAATGACTCTCCCGAGCTCTTCGTAACTCTGGAGATGAGCGATGACAGCTACGTGCCTCCGAGTTCGCGCCGCGCCCAGAGCAAGGCGGCAGCATCAGGCCGTCGCCGCGGCTGATCTGGATGGGGTTGGCGTCGGCCTCACGTGGCCCACTGTTGATGATGGCGTCGGCCATGGAGTTGCAGGTATTTAGGGCTCCTTAGGATTCTCGTCTTCTGTTCCCTGCGAGGAATCTAAAAAGGACACCCCATGGGCATGTAAGGGGTCCGCGATGTATTTTGCTGATGTGATCCTTATTATGAAATTGTGCGAATGCTTGTCCTGTCCCGGCTTGGTTCCCCCTTTCCAACCTCACGACGACTTGGTGCTCTACGCTAACAGGCCCCGGTCCCCAGGCGGGCTTCAGCTGTCGCTGGCATGTCAGGTCGCGATGCCGTGGTCAAGGCCAGGAGTTGAGCAGCCCGAGGTCCAGTAAGAGCCCCTGAGGCGCGATGCTCAGGAGGTCCCCTTTAGCGTGCAAGTATCCGCCGAAAGGTGAGAAAGGAAGGCAACATTGCCGTCATAGAGCCGCAGCAAGTGAAGATTTCAGACTTGTGCATTGGCATCCGGGATGTAGCTGGGTTTGGCCCTCACGAGCTTTCCCTTTCCTCCCCACACTCTCCTTCGTGCTCTACGTCCTCAGGTCCCGGCCCTCGAGCGAGCTTAGCCTCCGCTGGTATGCCAGGTTGCGATGTCGTGGTCAAGGCCAGGGGGTGAGGGCTGGAGAGCCAGTAAGAGCTCCTGAGTCGCGATGCTCAGGAGCCCCCCATTTAACGCGCAAGCGGATCGCATGGAAAAGAGAAAGAGAGCCCGCGGTGCCGCCCGCTATAGACCTCAGGCGGTTCCTGTAGACTAACACGAGAAAAGCACGGGTTGCCATTATGATTGCCGGTGTTGGGAACCGTAGCACAATTTAAAATTTTCCTACGCTCACCAAGATGCGTCTATGGAGTGTACTAGCAACGAGGGAAGGGAGTGCATCTACATACCCTTGTAGATCGCGAGCGGAAGCGTTCCAATGAGCGTGGATGGCGGAGTCGTACTCGCCGTGATCCAAATCACCGATGACTGAGTGCCGAACGGACGGCACCTCCGCGTTCAACACACGTACGGTGCAGCGACGTCTCCTCCTTCTTGATCCAGCAAGGGGGAAGGAGAGGTTGATGGAGATCCAACAGCACGACGGCGTGGTGGTGGATGTAGCGGGTCTCCGGCAGGGCTTCGCCGAGCTTCTGCGAGAGAGAGAGAGAGGTGTTGCAGGGGAGGAGGGAGGCGCCCAAGGCTATAGGTTGCTGCCCTCCCTCCCCCCACTATTTATAGGACCCCTGGGGGGGCGCCAGCCCTTGGAGATGGGATCTCCAAGGGGGGCGGCGGCCAAAGGGGGGAAGGGGTTGCCTTGCCCCCCAAGGCAAGGGGGAAGCTCCCCCTAGGGTTCCCAACCCTAGGCGCATGGGGGGAGGCCCAAGGGGGGCGCCCCAGCCCACTAAGGGCTGGTTCCCTTCCACTTTCAGCCCACGGGACCCTCCGGGATAGGTGGCCCCACCCGGTGGACCCCCGGGGCCCTTCCGGTGGTCCCGGTACAATACCGATAACCCCCGAAACTTTCCCGATGGCCGAAACTTGACTTCCTATATATAATTCTTCACCTTCGGATCATTCCGGAACCTCTCGTGACGTCCGGGATCTCATCTGGGACTCCGAACAACTTTCGGGTCTCCGCATACATATATCTCTACAACCCTAGCGTCACCGGACCTTAAGTGTGTAGACCCTACGGGTTCGGGAGACATGCAGACATAACCGAGACGCCTCTCCGGTCAATAACCAACAGCGGGATCTGGATACCCATGTTGGCTCCCACATGCTCCATGATGATCTCACCGGATGAACCACGGTGTCGAGGATTCAATCAATCCGTATGCAATTCCCTTTGTCAATCGGTATGTTACTTGCCCGAGATTCGATCGTCGGTATCCCAATACCTTGTTCAATCTCGTTACCGGCAAATCTCTTTACTCATACCGCAATGCATGATCCCGTGACTAACGCCTTAGTCACATTGAGCTCATTATGATGATGCATTACCGAGTGGGCCCAGAGATACCTCTCCGTCACACGGAGCGACAAATCCCAGTCTCGATCCGTGCCAACCCAACAGCCACTTTCAGAGATACCCGTAGTGCACCTTTATAGTCACCCAGTTACGTTGTGACGTTTGGCACACCCAAAGCACTCCTACGGTATCCGGGAGTTGCACGATCTCATGGTCTAAGGAAAAGATACTTGACATTGGAAAAGCTCTAGCAAACGAAACTACACGATCTTTCATGCTATGCTTAGGATTGGGTCTTGTCCATCACATCATTCTCCTAATGATGTGATCCCGTTATCAATGACATCCAATGTCCATAGTCAGGAAACCATGACTATCTGTTGATCAACGAGCTAGTCAACTAGAGGCTTACTAGGGACACTTTGGGGTCTATGTATTCACACATGTATTACGATTTCCGGACAATATAATTATAGCATGAACAATAGACGATTATCATGAACAAAGAAATATAATAATAACCATTTATTATTGCCTCTAGGGCATATTTCCAACAGCCGGCTGGCCATTGGTTGCTCCGAGAGAGAGGTGAGGGCACTGAGGGCCTGGTGAGGTGACGCTTGCGGGGTTGCCGCGGGCCAGAGCTCGACCACTCAGATTTGTCAACGTTGCAGGGACGGACCCATGCACAATCGTCGTGCCAGCGGGAGCAGCTCCAGTGGTGGATGTCAATCAAACAGGCGATAATCACAGGTAGGTTAAGCATGAAAGGCAAGTCATCTTAGGTAAATGCAAGAGGGATACATGCCACTGGGTCAGGCCCGAGCGGCTTGGGGATGATGCAGCCCGAGGGGCGCCCCCAGTAAGGTAAACTGAAGAAATAAGCAAAAGGGATACATGCCGCAGGGACGGACCCACGCGGCCTGGGAATGATGCAGCCCTGAGGGCGCTCCCAGCTGAAATGAACTCGGGAGATGTCACCTGGTACCATTGTAGAGGGGGTGTTGGAGTAGCTGAAGATGCGCAGTGAAGAGCCCGACCCTCACGATCCACCGGAGCCCTAAGCCTCGGGAGGCTCTGAGGGCCCAGGCGGTTCCTCGAGGACCATCTCCATCTCCGCTAGGACCGCGTGATGCCTGGCCTCCTGAGCCGCCAGAATGCTCCGCGGATGGTGCTGGTGGGTGGCAGCCGCGTTCGGCAGGCCGAAAGGAATGTGAACGTAGCTGTGCGGCGGACCCTCATAGCGTCCCACGCGCGAAGGCCAGAGGCGCTCCTGAGACGCGGCTCGGTTGAGCCCTGGAACGTCGATGCAGACGCGCAGCCCACCATCCTCGCCTGGATGGGGGGCTACGCCAGGCAAGCGGCGATCGCCGTGCATGGCTCTTGCTTCCTGAAGCTCCTGAGTGGTCTTGGCGATGAACTCCTGAACGTTGGGCTTCCGATGCCCTGAAACCTCCTGAGGGAAACGTGCCGTGAAGCACGCCTCCAATTGGTGCCCGAGCGCCTCCGTCGTGATTTTGGCAAAGTCTGAGGCCCTCCAGAAGAGAGCCCCCGAGCCCTGCCCGAGGAGGGTGCTGGGTGCGCCTTCCTATGTGATGGAGGGAGGCGCCCCTTGCACGGGCACTGATTCTGACGCTGCACCTCCTGAGGGGGGCGGCGGCCAAAGGGGGGAAGGGGTTGCCTTGCCCCCCAAGGCAAGGGGGAAGCTCCCCCCTCCTAGGGTTCCCAACCCTAGGCGCATGGGGGGAGGCCCAAGGGGGGTGCCCCAGCCCACTAAGGGCTGGTTCCCTTCCACTTTCAGCCCACGGGACCCTCCGGGATAGGTGGCCCCACCCGGTGGACCCCCGGGACCCTTCCGGTGGTCCCGGTACAATACCGGTAACCCCCGAAACTTTCCCGGTGGCCGAAACTTGACTTCCTATATATAATTCTTCACCTCCGGACCATTCCGGAACCTCTCGTGATGTCCGGGATCTCATCCGGGACTCCGAACAACTTTCGGGTTTCCGCATACATATATCTCTACAACCCTAGCGTCACCGGACCTTAAGTGTGTAGACCCTACGGGTTCGGGAGACATGCAGACATGACCGAGACGCCTCTCCGGTCAATAACCAACAGCGGGAGCTGGATACCCATGTTGGCTCCCACATGCTCCACGATGATCTCATCGGATGAACCACGGTGTCGAGGATTCAATCAATCCGTATGCAATTCCCTTTGTCAATCGGTATGTTACTTGCCCGAGATTCGATCGTCGGTATCCCAATACCTTGTTCAATCTCGTTACCGGCAGGTCTCTTTACTCGTACCGCAATGCATGATCCCGTGACTAACGCCTTAGTCACATTGAGCTCATTATGATGATGAATTACCGAGTGGGCCTAGAGATACCTCTCCGTCACACGGAGTGACAAATCCCAGTCTCGATCCGTGCCAACCCAACAGACACTTTTGGAGATACCCGTAGTGCACCTTTATAGTCACCCAGTTACGTTTTGACGTTTGGCACACCCAAAGCACTCCTACGGTATCCGGGAGTTGCACGATCTCATGGTCTAAGGAAAAGATACTTGACATTGGAAAAGCTCTAGCAAACGAAACTACACAATCTTTTATGCTATGATTAGGATTGGGTCTTGTCCATCACATCATTCTCCTAATGATGTGATCCCGTTATCAATGACATCCAATGTCCATAGTCAGGAAACCATGACTATCTGTTGATCAACGAGCTAGTCAACTAGAGGCTTACTAGGGACACTTTGGGGTCTATGTATTCACACATGTATTACGATTTCCGGACAATACAATTATAGCATGAACAATAGACGATTATCATGAACAAAGAAATATAATAATAACCATTTATTATTGCCTCTAGGGCATATTTCCAACAGTCTCCCACTTGCACTAGAGTCAATAATCTAGTTACATTGTGATGAATCGAACACCCATTGCGTCCTGGTGTTGATCATGTTTTGCCCTAGGGAGAGGTTTAGTCAACGGATCTGCTACATTCTGGTCCGTGTGTACTTTACAAATATCTATGTCTCCATTTTGAACACTTTCACGAATGGAGTTGAAGCGACGCTTGATATGCCTGGTCTTCCTGTGAAACCTGGGCTCCTTCGCAAGGGCAATAGCTCCAATGTTGTCACAGAAGAGAGTCATTGGGCCCGACGCATTGGGAATCACCCCTAGGTCGGTAATGAACTCCTTCATCCAGACTGCTTCCTGTGCTGCCTCCGAGGCTGCCATGTACTCCGCTTCACATGTAGATCACGCCACGACGCTTTGCTTGCAACTGCACCAGCTTACTGCTCCTCCATTCAAAATATACACGTATCCGGTCTGTGACTTCGAGTCATCCAGATCTGTGTCGAAGCTAGCGTCGACGTAACCCTTTACGACGAGCTCTTCGTCACCTCCATAAACGAGAAACATATCCTTAGTCCTCTTCAGGTACTTCAGGATATTCTTGACCGCTGTCCAGTGTTCCTTGCCGGGATTACTTTGGTACCTTCCTACCAAACTTACGGCAAGGTTTACATCAGGTCTGGTACACAGCATGGCATACATAATAGACCCTATGGCCGAGGCATAGGGGATGACACTCATCTCTTCTATATCTTCTGCCGTGGTCGGGCATTGAGCCGTGCTCAATTGCACACCTTGCAATACAGGCAAGAACCCCTTCTTGGACTGATCCATACTGAACTTCTTCAATATCTTGTCAAGGTATGTACTCTGTGAAAGACCAGTGAGGCGTCTTTATCTATCTCTATAGATCTTGATGCCTAATATATAAGCAGCTTCTCCAAGGTCCTTCATTGAAAAACACTTATTCAGATAGGCCTTTATACTTTCCAAGAATTCTATATCATTTCCCATCAATAGTATGTCAACCACATATAATATGAGAAATGCTACAGAGCTCCCACTCACATTCTTGTAAACACAGGCTTCTCCATAAGTCTGTGTAAACCCAAACGCTTTGATCATCTCATCAAAGCGAATGTTCCAACTCCGAGATGCTTGCACCAGCCCATAGATTGAGCGCTGGAGCTTGCACACTTTGTTAGCATTCTTAGGATCGACAAAACCTTCCGGCTGCATCATATACAACTCTTCCTTAAGGAAGCCATTAAGGAATGCCGTTTTGACGTCCATCTGCCATATCTCATAATCATAGTATGCGGCAATTGCTAACATGATTCAGACGGACTTCAGCTTCGCTACGGGTGAGAAAGTCTCATCGTAGTCAACCCCTTGAACTTGTCGATAACCCTTAGCGACAAGTCGAGCTTTGTAGATGGTCACATTACCATCCGCGTCCGTCTTCTTCTTAAAGATCCATTTGTTTTCTATGGCTCGCCGCTCATCGGGCAAGTCAGTCAAAGTCCATACTTTGTTTTCATACATGGATTCTATCTCGGATTTCATGGCTTCCAACCATTTGTCGGAATCCGGGCCCGCCATCGCTTCTTCATAGTTCGAAGGTTCACCGTTGTCTAACAACATGATTTCCAGGACAAGGTTGCCATACCACTCTGGTGCAGAACGTGTCCTTGTGGACCTACAAAGTTCAGTAGCAACTTGATCTGAAGCTTCATGATCATCATTATTAACTTCCTCCCCAGTCGGTGTAGGCACCACAGGAACATCTTCCCGCGCTGCGCTACTTTCCGGTTCGGAAGGGGTGACTATCACCTCATCAAGTTCCACTTTCCTCCCACTCAATTCTTTCGAGAGAAACTCCTTCTCTAGAAAGGACCCGTTCTTGGCAACGAAGATCTTGCCTTCGGATCTGAGGTAGAAGGTATACCCAATGGTTTCCTTAGGGTATCCTATGAAGACGCATTTTTCCGATTTGGGTTCGAGCTTTTCAGGTTGAAGTTTCTTGACATAAGCATCGCATCCCCAAACTTTTAGAAACGACAGCTTAGGTTTCTTCCCAAACCATAATTCATACGGTGTCGTCTCAACGGATTTTGACGGAGCCCTATTGAAAGTGAACGCGGCAGTCTCTAAAGCATAGCCCCAAAATGAGAGCGGTAAATCGGTAAGAGACATCATAGATCGCACCATATCCAATAGAGTGCGATTACGACGTTTGGACACACCGTTTCTCTGAGGTGTTCCAGGCGGCATGAGTTGTGAAACTATTCCACATTTCCTTAAGTGTGTACCAAACTCATGACTTAAATATTCTCCACCACGATCTGATCGTAGGAATTTTATTCTCCTGTCACGTTGATTCTCAACCTCACTCTGAAATTCTTTGAACTTTTCAAAGGTTTCAGACTTGTGTTTCATCAGGTAGACATACCCATATCTACTTAAATCATCAGTGAGAGTGAGAACATAACGATATCCTCCGCGAGCCTCAACACTCATTGGACCACACACATCGGTATGTATGATTTCCAATAAGTTGGTTGCTCGCTCCATTGTTCCGGAGAACGGAGTCTTGGTCATCTTACCCATGAGGCATGGTTCACACGTGTCAAATGATTCGTAATCAAGAGACTCCAAAAGTCCATCTGCATGGAGCTTCTTCATGCGCTTGACACCAATGTGACCAAGGCGGCAGTGCCACAAGTATGTGGGACTATCGTTATCAACTTTACATCTTTTGGTATTCACACTATGAACATGTGTAACATCACGTTCGAGATTCATCAAAAATAAACCATTGACCAGCGGGGCATGACCATAAAACATATCTCTCAAATAAATAGAACAACCATTATTCTCGGATTTAAATGAGTAACCATCTCGAATTAAACGACATCCAGATGCAATGTTCATGCTCAAAGCTGGCACTAAATAACAATTATTGAGGTTTAAAACTAATCCCGTGGGTAGATGCAGAGGTAGCGTGCCGACGGCGATCACATCGACCTTGGAACCATTCCCGACGCGCATCGTCACCTTGTCCTTCGCCAGTCTCCGTTTATTCCGTAGTTCCTGTTTTGAGTTACAAATATGAGCAACCGCACCGGTATCAAATACCCAGGAGCTACTACGAGTACTGGTAAGGTACACATCAATTACTTGTATATCACATATACCTTGGGTGTTGCCGGCCTTCTTCTTGTCCGCTAAATATTTGGGCCAGTTCCGCTTCAAGTGACCACTTCCCTTGCAATAAAAGCACTCAGTCCCGGGCTTGGGTCCATTCTTTGACTTCTTCCCAGTAACTGGTTTACCGGGCGCGGAAACTCCCTTGCCGTCCTTCTTGAAGTTTTTCTTACCCTTGCCCTTCTTGAACTTGGTGATTTTATTCACCATCAACACTTGATGTTCTTTTATGATCTCCCCTTCCGCTGATTTCAGCATTGAATATACCTCGGGAATGGTCTTTTCCATCCCCTGCATATTGTAGTTCATCACAAAGCTCTTGTAGCTTGGTGGAAGCGACTGGAGGATTCTGTCAATGACCGCGTCATCCGGGAGATTAACTCCCAGCTGAGACAAGCGGTTGTGCAACCCAGACATTCTGAGTATGTGCTCACTAACAGAACTGTTCTCCTCCATTTTACAGCTGAAGAACTTGTCGGAGACATCATATCTCTCGACCCGGGCATGAGCTTGAAAAACCAGTTTCAGCTCCTCGAACATCTCATATGCTCCATGTTTCTCAAAACGCTTTTGGAGACCCAGTTCTAAGCTGTAAAGCATGCCGCACTGAACGAGGGAGTAATCATCAGCACGTGATTGCCAAGCGTTCATAACGTCTTGGTTCTGTGGGATTGGTGCATCACCTAGCGGTGCTTCTAAGACATAATCTTTCTTGGCTACTATGAGGATGAGCCTCAGGTTCCGGACCCAATCCGTATAGTTGCTGCCATCATCTTTCAGCTTGGTTTTCTCTAGGAACGCGTTGAAATTGAGGACAACGTTGGCCATTTGATCTACAAGACATAGTGTAAAGATTTTAGACTAAGTTCATGATAATTGAGTTCATCTAATCAAATTATTTAATGAACTCCCACTCAGATAGACATCCCTCTAGTCATCTAAGTGAAACATGATCCGAGTTTAACTAGGCCGTGTCCGATCATCACGTGAGACGGACTAGTCAAGATCGGTGAACATCTTCATGTTGATCGTATCTTCTATACGACTCATGCTCGACCTTTCGGTCCTCCGTGTTCCGAGGCCATGTCTGTACATGCTAGGCTCGTCAAGTCAACCTAAGTGTATTGCGTGTGTTCCGAGGCCATGTCTGTACATGCTAGGCTCGTCAACACCCGTTGTATTCGAACGTTAGAATCTATCACACCCGATCATCACGTGGTGCTTCGATACAACGAACCTTCGCAACGGTGCACAGTTAGGGTGAACACTTTCTTGAAATTATTATAAGGGATCATCCTACTTGCTACCGTCGTTCTAAGCAAATAAGATGCAAAAACATGATAAACATCACATGCAATCAAATAGTGACATGATATGGCCAATATCATTATGCTCCTTTGATCTCCATCTTCGGGGCACCATGATCATCTTCGTCACCGGCATGACACCATGATCTCCATCATCATGATCTCCATCATTGTGTCTTCATGAAGTCGTCACGCCAACGATTACTTCTACTTCTATGGCTAACATGTTTAGCAATAAAGTAAAGTAATTTACATGGCGTTATTCAATGACACGCAGGTCATACAAAATAATAAAGACAACTCCTATGGCTCCTGCCGGTTGTCAATCTCATCGACATGCAAGTCGTGATTCCTATTACAAGAATATGATCAATCTCATACATCACATATATCATTCATCACATCTTCTGGCCATATCACATCACATAGCACTTGCTGCAAAAACAAGTTAGACGTCCTCTAATTGTTGTTGCAAGTTTTTACGTGGTTTGTAGGTTTCTAGCAAGAACGTTTCTTACCTACGTATGACCACAACGTGATTTGCCAATTTCTATTTACCCTTCATAAGGACCCTTTTCATCGAATCCGTTCCGACTAAAGTAGGAGAGACAGACACCCGCTAGCCACCTTATGCATCTAGTGCATGTCAGTCGGTGGAACCTGTCTCACGTAAGAGTACGTGTAAGGTCGGTCCGGGCCGCTTCATCCTACAATGCCGCCGAAACAAGAAAAGACTAGTAGCGGCAAGAAGAATTGGCAAACTCAACGCCCACAACTGCTTTGTGTTCTACTCGTGCATAGTAACTACGCATAGGCCTGGCTCTGATACCACTGTTGGGAATCGTAGCATAATTTCAAATTTTCCTACGCTCACCAAGATGCATCTATGGAGTGTACTAGCAACGAGGGAAGGGAGTGCATCTACATACCCTTGTAGATCGCGAGCGGAAGCGTTCCAATGAACGTGGATGACGGAGTCGTACTCGCCGTGATCCAAATCACCGATGACTGAGTGCCGAACGGACGGCACCTCCGCGTTCAACACACGTACGGTGCAGTGACGTCTCCTCCTTCTTGATCCAGCAAGGGGGAAGGAGAGGTTGATGGAGATCCAACAGCACAACGGCGTGGTGGTGGATGTAGCGGGTCTCCGGCAGGGCTTCGCCGAGCTTCTGCGAGAGAGATAGAGAGAGGTGTTGCAGGGGAGGCGCCCAAGGCTGTAGGTTGCTGCCCTCCCTCCCCCCCACTATTTATAGGACCCCTAGGGGGGGCGCCAGCCTTTGGAGATGGGATCTCCAAGGGGGGGCGGCGGCCAAAGGGGGGAAGGGGTTGCCTTGCCCCCCAAGGCAAGGGGGAAGCACCCCCCTAGGGTTCCCAACCCTAGGCGCATGGGGGGAGGCCCAAGGGGGGCACCCCAGCCCACTAAGGGCTGGTTCCCTTCCACTTTCAGCCCACGGGACCCTCCGGGATAGGTGGCCCCACCCGGTGGACCCCCGGGGCCCTTCCGGTGGTCCCGGTACAATACCGATAACCCCCGAAACTGTCCCGGTGGCCGAAACTTGACTTCCTATATATAATTCTTCACCTTCGGACCATTCCGGAACCTCTCGTGACGTCCAGCATTTCATCTGGGACTCCGAACAACTTTCGGGTCTCCGCATACATATATCTCTACAACCCTAGCGTCACCGGACCTTAAGTGTGTAGACCCTACGGGTTCGGGAGACATGCAGACATGACCGAGACGCCTCTCCGGTCAATAACCAACAGCGAGATCTGGATACCCATGTTGGCTCCCACATGCTCCATGATGATCTCACCGGATGAACCACGGTGTCGAGGATTCAATCAATCCGTATGCAATTCCCTTTGTCAATCGGTATGTTACTTGCCCGAGATTCGATCGTCGGTATCCCAATACCTTGTTCAATCTCGTTACCGGCAAATCTCTTTACTCGTACCGCAATGCATGATCCCGTGACTAACGCCTTAGTCACATTGAGCTCATTATGATGATGCATTACCGAGTGGGCCCAGAGATACCTCTCCGTCACACGGAGCGACAAATCCCAGTCTCGATCCGTGCCAACCCAACAGCCACTTTCAGAGATACCCGTAGTGCACCTTTATAGTCACCCAGTTACGTTGTGACATTTGGCACACCCAAAGCACTCCTACGGTATCCGGGAGTTGCACGATCTCATGGTCTAAGGAA
>NC_057799.1:636264767-636265458 GCF_018294505.1 Triticum aestivum | reverse complement strand
AATTATAGCATGAACAATAGACGATTATCATGAACAAAGAAATATAATAATAACCATTTATTATTGCCTCTAGGGCATATTTCCAACAGCCGGCTGGCCATTGGTTGCTCCGAGAGAGAGGTGAGGGCACTGAGGGCCTGGTGAGGTGACGCTTGCGGGGTTGCCGCGGGCCAGAGCTCGACCACTCAGATTTGTCAACGTTGCAGGGACGGACCCATGCACAATCGTCGTGCCAGCGGGAGCAGCTCCAGTGGTGGATGTCAATCAAACAGGCGATAATCACAGGTAGGTTAAGCATGAAAGGCAAGTCATCTTAGGTAAATGCAAGAGGGATACATGCCACTGGGTCAGGCCCGAGCGGCTTGGGGATGATGCAGCCCGAGGGGCGCCCCCAGTAAGGTAAACTGAAGAAATAAGCAAAAGGGATACATGCCGCAGGGACGGACCCACGCGGCCTGGGAATGATGCAGCCCTGAGGGCGCTCCCAGCTGAAATGAACTCGGGAGATGTCACCTGGTACCATTGTAGAGGGGGTGTTGGAGTAGCTGAAGATGCGCAGTGAAGAGCCCGACCCTCACGATCCACCGGAGCCCTAAGCCTCGGGAGGCTCTGAGGGCCCAGGCGGTTCCTCGAGGACCATCTCCATCTCCGCTAGGACCGCGTGATGCCTGGCCTCCTGAGCCGCCAGAAT
>NC_057799.1:636239654-636263883 GCF_018294505.1 Triticum aestivum | reverse complement strand
CCTCCGTCGTGATTTTGGCAAAGTTTGAGGCCCTCCAGAAGAGAGCCCCCGAGCCCTGCCCGAGGAGGGTGCTGGGTGCGCCTTCCTATGCGATGGAGGGAGGCGCCCCTTGCACGGGCGCTGATTCTGACGCTGCACCTCCTGAGGTGCCAACCTCCCGAGGCCTTGAGCTGAGCGGTGTCTTCTTCTTGGGGACTACCTCGGGAGGATTCTCGCCCTGCTGTCTGGGTCCTCGATTGATGCAGCTTGGAAGGTGCGCTCGAGGGAGCACACCGCATCTCTTTCTTCACAGGGGACCATGATGATTCCGCCGCTTCCTGGCATCTTGAGGACGTTGTAGCCATGGTGGGTCACCGCCATGAACTTGGCCAGGGCTGGATACCCGAGGATGGCATTGTATGGCAGGTGGATGTGGGCGACGTCGAAGTCGATGAGCTCGGTGCGGTAGTTGTCGCGCTGGCCGAAGGTGACAGGGAGGTGGACCTGCCCTATCGGAGTGGTGGAACAGTCGGTGACTCCTGAGAAAGGCTTGGTTGGCTGGAGCTGATCATATGGCAGTTGAAGGTTGTCGAACATCTCACAGATAGAACATTGAGCCCTGTGCCGCCATCAATGAGGGTCCTGGTGACATGCATGTTGCTGATGACTGGGGAACAAAGCATCGGGAGGACGCTAGCGGTGGCCGCACACTTGAGCTGATCTGCTGAACTGAAGGTGATGGCGCACTTGGACCAACTGAGCGGGCGCGTGGCCTCGAGCCTGGGGAGGACTTCATTCACCTCGCGAGCAAACTGCTTGAAGATGCGCTGAGAGGCTGGGGCCTGGGCTCCACGCAAGATGCAAGCGATAGCTCATGGCTCCTGGAAGCCCCCAGCCCCCTCGTCCTGGTGGTGGTCGTCATTCCTTCTTGGCGGTGGCGGCAGAGGAGGAAGGCCTGCGTTGCCCTGCGGGCGGTCCTCGCCAGGCTGATCCCTCCAGGCTCCCTCGTGAGGCTGGTCCTGCTAGCGATCCTCGCGAGGTCGGTCACGCCACTCCTGGCGAGGGCCACAGTCGTCCCATCATCCTCCGCCACGTCCTCCTCCTTGGCCGTAGCCCCGGTCATTGCGCTCCGGGCGTCGACCGAAGCGTCCTTCTCGAACGGCCCTGAGCTCTTGGCATTCGTTGGTGTTGTGGGTGTGGCGGTTCTGGTAGGTGCAGAACGGTCGGTTGCCCTTGGACGACTCCGGCTGGTCCCTGCCGCGCTTCGTGTCTGGTTCTGCTGCAAGCATGGCTGCTCCTTTGCGCTTCACGTCCTTGGCCTTGGCCTTCTTCTCTTCTGGGTCAGCAGCTGGAAGCTCGAGGAGGGAGAGGCGTCCCTCCTTAGCATGGGGGGAGGCCCAAGGGGGGCGCCCCAGCCCACTAAGGGCTGGTTCCCTTCGACTTTCAGCCCACGGGACCCTCCGGGATAGGTGGCCCCACCCGGTGGACCCCCGGGGCCCTTCCGGTGGTCCCGGTACAATACCGATAACCCCCGAAACTGTCCCGGTGGCCGAAACTTGACTTCCTATATATAATTCTTCACCTTCGGACCATTCCGGAACCTCTCGTGACGTCCAGCATTTCATCTGGGACTCCGAACAACTTTCGGGTCTCCGCATACATATATCTCTACAACCCTAGCGTCACCGGACCTTAAGTGTGTAGACCCTACGGGTTCGGGAGACATGCAGACATGACCGAGACGCCTCTCCGGTCAATAACCAACAGCGAGATCTGGATACCCATGTTGGCTCCCACATGCTCCATGATGATCTCACCGGATGAACCACGGTGTCGAGGATTCAATCAATCCGTATGCAATTCCCTTTGTCAATCGGTATGTTACTTGCCCGAGATTCGATCGTCGGTATCCCAATACCTTGTTCAATCTCGTTACCGGCAAATCTCTTTACTCGTACCGCAATGCATGATCCCGTGACTAACGCCTTAGTCACATTGAGCTCATTATGATGATGCATTACCGAGTGGGCCCAGAGATACCTCTCCGTCACACGGAGCGACAAATCCCAGTCTCGATCCGTGCCAACCCAACAGCCACTTTCAGAGATACCCGTAGTGCACCTTTATAGTCACCCAGTTACGTTGTGACATTTGGCACACCCAAAGCACTCCTACGGTATCCGGGAGTTGCACGATCTCATGGTCTAAGGAAAAGATACTTGACATTGGAAAAGCTCTAGCAAACGAAACTACACGATCTTTTATGCTATGCTTAGGATTGGGTCTTGTCCATCACATCATTCTCCTAATGATGTGATCCCGTTATCAATGACATCCAATGTCCATAGTCAGGAAACCATGACTATCTGTTGATCAACGAGCTAGTCAACTAGAGGCTTACTAGGGACACTTTGGGGTCTATGTATTCACACATGTATTACGATTTCCGGACAATACAATTATAGCATGAACAATAGACGATTATCATGAACAAAGAAATATAATAATAACCATTTATTATTGCCTCTAGGGCATATTTCCAACAGCCGGCTGGCCATTGGTTGCTCCGAGAGAGAGGTGAGGGCACTGAGGGCCTGGTGAGGTGACGCTTGCGGGGTTGCCGCGGGCCAGAGCTCGACCACTCAGATTTGTCAACGTTGCAGGGACGGACCCATGCACAATCGTCGTGCCAGCGGGAGCAGCTCCAGTGGTGGATGTCAATCAAACAGGCGATAATCACAGGTAGGTTAAGCATGAAAGGCAAGTCATCTTAGGTAAATGCAAGAGGGATACATGCCACTGGGTCAGGCCCGAGCGGCTTGGGGATGATGCAGCCCGAGGGGCGCCCCCAGTAAGGTAAACTGAAGAAATAAGCAAAAGGGATACATGCCGCAGGGACGGACCCACGCGGCCTGGGAATGATGCAGCCCTGAGGGCGCTCCCAGCTGAAATGAACTCGGGAGATGTCACCTGGTACCATTGTAGAGGGGGTGTTGGAGTAGCTGAAGATGCGCAGTGAAGAGCCCGACCCTCACGATCCACCGGAGCCCTAAGCCTCGGGAGGCTCTGAGGGCCCAGGCGGTTCCTCGAGGACCATCTCCATCTCCGCTAGGACCGCGTGATGCCTGGCCTCCTGAGCCGCCAGAATCCTCCGCGGATGGTGCTGGTGGGTGGCAGCCGCGTTCGGCAGGCCGAAAGGAATGTGAACGTAGCTGTGCGGCGGACCCTCATAGCGTCCCACGCGCGAAGGCCAGAGGCGCTCCTGAGACGCGGCTCGGTTGAGCCCTGGAACGTCGATGCAGACGCGCAGGCCACCATCCTCGCCTGGATGGGGGGGTACGCCAGGCAAGCGGCGATCGCCGTGCATGGCTCTTGCTTCCTGAAGCTCCTGAGTGGTCTTGGCGATGAACTCCTGAACGTTGGGCTTCCGATGCCCTGAAACCTCCTGAGGGAAACGTGCCGTGAAGCACGCCTCCAATTGGTGCCCGAGCACCTCCGTCGTGATTTTGGCAAAGTTTGAGGCCCTCCAGAAGAGAGCCCCCGAGCCCTGCCCGAGGAGGGTGCTGGGTGCGCCTTCCTATGCGATGGAGGGAGGCGCCCCTTGCACGGGCGCTGATTCTGACGCTGCACCTCCTGAGGTGCCAACCTCCCGAGGCCTTGAGCTGAGCGGTGTCTTCTTCTTGGGGACTACCTCGGGAGGATTCTCGCCCTGCTGTCTGGGTCCTCGATTGATGCAGCTTGGAAGGTGCGCTCGAGGGAGCACACCGCATCTCTTTCTTCACAGGGGACCATGATGATTCCGCCGCTTCCTGGCATCTTGAGGACGTTGTAGCCATGGTGGGTCACCGCCATGAACTTGGCCAGGGCTGGATACCCGAGGATGGCATTGTATGGCAGGTGGATGTGGGCGACGTCGAAGTCGATGAGCTCGGTGCGGTAGTTGTCGCGCTGGCCGAAGGTGACAGGGAGGTGGACCTGCCCTATCGGAGTGGTGGAACAGTCGGTGACTCCTGAGAAAGGCTTGGTTGGCTGGAGCTGATCATATGGCAGTTGAAGGTTGTCGAACATCTCACAGATAGAACATTGAGCCCTGTGCCGCCATCAATGAGGGTCCTGGTGACATGCATGTTGCTGATGACTGGGGAACAAAGCATCGGGAGGACGCTAGCGGTGGCCGCACACTTGAGTTGATCTGCTGAACTGAAGGTGATGGCGCACTTGGACCAACTGAGCGGGCGCGTGGCCTCGAGCCTGGGGAGGACTTCATTCACCTCGCGAGCAAACTGCTTGAAGATGCGCTGAGAGGCTGGGGCCTGGGCTCCACGCAAGATGCAAGCGATAGCTCATGGCTCCTGGAAGCCCCCAGCCCCCTCGTCCTGGTGGTGGTCGTCATTCCTTCTTGGCGGTGGCGGCAGAGGAGGAAGGCCTGCGTTGCCCTGCGGGCGGTCCTCGCCAGGCTGATCCCTCCAGGCTCCCTCGTGAGGCTGGTCCTGCTAGCGATCCTCGCGAGGTCGGTCACGCCACTCCTGGCGAGGGCCAGAGTCGTCCCATCATCCTCCGCCACGTCCTCCTCCTTGGCCGTAGCCCCGGTCATTGCGCTCCGGGCATCGACCGAAGCGTCCTTCTCGAACGGCCCTGAGCTCTTGGCATTCGTTGGTGTTGTGGGTGTGGCGGTTGTGGTAGGTGCAGAACGGTCGGTTGCCCTTGGACGACTCCGGCTGGTCCCTGCCGCGCTTCGTGTCTGGTTCTGCTGCAAGCATGGCTGCTCCTTTGCGCTTCACGTCCTTGGCCTTGGCCTTCTTCTCTTCTGGGTCAGCAGCTGGAAGCTCGAGGAGGGAGAGGCGTCCCTCCTTAGTCGCCAGGTTGAACAGCTCCAGGGATGTGCACAACTCCTCGCGGATTGTGACACCCAAGTTTTATTTGGATTTTTCAAGAGGTTTTATTTGACTTGAGGGGAGTGATTTAAAATTTTTCTTCAAGAGAACTCTCCCTCTCATATATTTTCTTTATGGCAAAAGTTTTGTTTGGATTCACCCAAGATCTGCCTTTGGCCTTGGGAGTTCTTGCTCTTCATTTGGGCTCAAGACAAAAGGTTTTTCATTTGAGAGAATAGCCTTTGAAAATCCTTTTGAGAATGCACTATGGCTTTTGGAAAGTCCTTTGCCACTTTCAACTATTCCTTCTTGCCATGGCATTAGTGCAAATCCTCTCTCCTAACCTTTCCCTCACCTTTGGATCATGATTTGCATCAAATCCAGCAAGTTGAACCTCCCCATGTGATCATTTCCATTCAAATTCTATTCAAATAAATTTCTGTCTTCTCTTATAGCACTTGGAGATTTGCAAAGGAACTCCTTTTTCTGTTTTGATTTTTGCCACCAAACCTTTCTCCCCTCCTAGTCCTTTGAACCCTCAACCTAGAACCATGAAGATCCACTAGTCTCCAGTTCAAAATTTTCAAACTACATCTGCTGCAAGTTTGGACCAGATTTGCCAAATTTGGTGAAATTCATTCAAAACCTTCTCCAAAAATTCCAGGTAAATTCATGCAGCCTCTGGGTGCATTGAGTGGTCATCTCACCAAGTTACAGCTCCAGAAAAATTTATCTCATAACCAAAACCTTCTGTCGAACACCTCAGTGCACTGTCTTTGTCACATTCAGAAATTCAGAGAACACTGCAGTGACTTGCTGTCGTTTTCTTCAGAGATGGGCATCGATCTCGCCAGTACCCTCGCGTCGCCTTGCTCCTCGTCCCCGCCCTCTTGTTCCTGCACCACACGAACGCCTGGCGCCTTGCGGGCATCGGCGACGAGCAGCAGAAGGTGCGCCGCCCCGTGACCGATGCCGGCGGCGGCTTTGCGGACGCCAGCGGGAGACACGGCGCCGACGACTCCACCAAGCGCCGCCCAAACCACCGGAGCCCGCCGCGTGGCCTTCCACTCCCCCGAATGCGCTGCCGCTCTCGTCGTGAACCGCAGGGCGCGGAGCACGCTCTCTGCCGCCGTTGAGCCCGTGCGGTCACCTCACCGTGGACAGACGCCATTACGCCGGGGCCAGCTCCGTTTAGCAGTGGAACAACTCCAGTAATCTCCACTGATGCTGCCCGACCGCTCAAACCTCCTTCCAATCCACTGCTCCGCCGTAATCGCTCGCCGGAGATTCTCCGTTCACGGCCACCCCGTTGATCTGCCTATAAATAGAGGCCCCGAGCTTCAACTCGAGCACCCACCAGCCCTGCACTTCCCCTAGAGCACGCCTACCCACTGGAAGAGCCCCGAGGAGGTCTCCTTCCTCGACTCCGGCCGCCGCGACCCGCCACGGGATCCAGCCCGATTCGCCCCCGTGTGTGCTCCTCCGCCTCCATTCTCTTGCCAGTAGCTTCACCATGCATCTCTCGTTCTGACCCGCACTTCAATTTGAAGCTTGCAGCCATCCACCGGAGTTCCCCATCCTCACCCGAACCGCCGTCCGCCCGAGATAGTGTCGCCGTCGACGTGGTGCTCCCCGTTGGACGAGTCCACCACCCACCGACGCGGAAGAAGACACTGAAGCTCTTGGTACCCTCCGTTTCTCCTAACTCGCCGTGGTTCGACGCCGGCGTCCACCGCCGTCTTCGGGCGCCGGCGAGCCTTTCAAACCTGACATGTGGACCCCGCGTGTCAGCCACTGTTCTTTTAGTCGCGGACCGTTTTCTGTTGGCGCCTTTGGGCAAAATACGCTTTCTCTCTTGCGCTTGCGCATTTCCAAACGAACCGTTTTCTGTTTTCTCAGTTAAAACCCTGGAACTTTTCTGTTTCATTACAGAAAGGTCCCTGGACAGAAACCTTTATAAATTTTTAATAAAAAGGTATTTTTGAGTGATTCTATTTCTGACATTCTTAAAATTTTGTCTAGTTTTTTATGGGATTTATTTGAAAAATATTTGGCAAAGTTTCTGTGCATGTGTTGGTTTTCACGTTAGTACCCGTTTCGTGATTGCCGTAGGTTCCGGGAGAGGTGACGGAGCCGCGAACTTCGCCGAGCTAGACTCCGACTTCTCCGAACCAGGCAAGCATGTCTTGAACATTTGATATGACAGGTGGTTTGTATGTTTGCGTGAAAGTTGGTGCGTGGCATATGAGTGTCGGTAAATACCCTGTTGCTTGTGAGGCAACTACCCGGTTGTTCCGAAGTTGTGATGATCTCTGATGAGAGATGGCCTAATCGGTTATTAGCGTCTTTTGTGCTTTTTCAGCATTTTGCAATTGTAGCTATTTTCTGTTGGTCATCATAAATTTATGACATGACTACTCAGAATTTTGCCTACTTTTGTAGATGGCTGGCAGCAGCTGTGAGAATCGAGTGTTCACCAACGTGCCCGAGGGGTTTGTCAAGCTCCTCGTCTCCATCACCAAGCTCGCGATCGGGCCAGCAGCTCGCCCGGAGTTCACACTCTATCAGCACAAGCTCAGTGACGACGTGTCTATGCACCAAGCCGTGGTGCAGTTCAGGGGAGGACGATCTGCTGCTCGCCACTTCCGTTTTACGGGAAGGGCCATGCCTACGGAAAGGCATGCCATGCAGATGGCTGCCCGCGAGGCGATAGCTCGCCTTCGGGACATCCTTCCTACGATGAAGACTCGTCGCTACCGCTACCTCCCATGCCATGTGCCATACACCAGCCACTATGTGTTTGCCTGCCATCGGGGAGAAAGAGACGAAGCCATCGAGATGGTTGTGGAGTATCTCAAGGCTCTGGAGGAGTCTTTCGACAACCTCGTAGATGATCTTGTGGCTGCCTGCATGGACTTAGTCCGGGGCGGTCCTGCCAGCAGGAAGGAGCTTCTCCACACGGCGCCGCCTCTGACATTCGTCTCGTCTTCAGCCTCGTATGCACCGGCCGTTTTGGCCACTGCTCGCCATCTGCCTACCACTGAGGAGTTCGACCGAGTCATCGCTCCTACTCCAGTCAGAGCCGCACCGCCTGCCGCACGCGCTCTACCACCAGTCGCCCCCGCAACATCACCGCAGCGCAGCGTCACGCGCCAGGAGCCAGCTAGAGGGGAGGTGGAGGTTGACTCTCCTGGACCGCTGAGCCTTGCCATCGGCAAGGGGAAGGATATCTTCACCATCTCCGACTGAGAGCACCGAGTAGCCGCGTGTTATGTCTGCTTGTATGATGTGCTCTTTTATCTGTACGCTAGTTTGTATTGGTGTGTTGGCTGCCTTCCGGAGTAGTACGCTAGTTTTAATAACATGTCAGGATTGTGTACGCGCATCCTGAGTGTTGTATCGTGTGTTTGCTTTTCGCATGAAAGTTTTATGTTAAGCACTTCTCCTCCATGAAAAACCATTTGTGTTGCCTTTGCAAGAGTTTCCTCGTGCTACACAGTTTTTCTCATGGGTTTTGCAAATAATACCCCAGACTGGAAAAAATGTCTCGCCCATGGACTCGCTCCATGCCCAATCAGCCAGAAGAGGTTTACGGGACACAGACCAGCAACAATTTCACTCAGGGTCAGTCCAGCCAACAAGACAGCGAAGCAGCACTGTCTCAAGTATGCCGTCTCTTCGAGCAAAGTCAGCAACAACACCAAGAGATGATGAACCATGTCATCAACATGGGAAACCACCGTGAACACTATCAACCACATTCCAAGTTATCCGAGTTGCAGAAGACTCGCCCCTCAACTTTTGCTCACACCGATAGGCCACTGGAAGCCGATGATTGGCTTCATGAGATTGAAAGGAAACTGATTATTGCTCAATGCTCAGATCATGAGAAAGTGCTTTATGCACCACACTACCTTACTGGAGCAGCCGCAGCATGGTGGGAGAACTTCCTACACATGCATCCCAGGGAACACAACATCACTTGGGAAGAGTTCAAGGAAGGTTTCCGTGGGGCACACATCCCCAGGAGCATTCTAAAGATCAAGAAGAGAGAGTTTGATGACCTGAAGCAAAGAGGCATGTCAGTGACAGAGTACAATGGTCAGTTCACCCAGCTGTCTCGTTATGCCTACGACGAGCACATGACAGAAAACAAGAAGATGGAAAAATTCCTGGACGGCCTGGCACCAGCGCTAAGATGCCAGCTGATTGTACACACCTTTCCGGATTTTAAGACGCTGGTGGACAAGGCCATCACCTTGGAAAATGAGCGCCGTAGTCTGGAAGATATCCGCAAGCGGAAGAGGGACAAGACAACTCTTGCCCGCAGCAACCGAGGCAAGGCTGAGGTCCCAAGGACAGACACAAGGAGATCCACGACTACTGAGCCAAGGCCCGTCGGACAGTTTCATGACAGGGACAAAGAGTCCACATACCGTCCAGGGGTCACCTGCTATGCTTGTGGTCAGCAAGGGCATTATGCTAAACAGTGCCCGAAGCCAAGAGACTCGGCACCCAAGCCGAACAATGGTGGAAACAATCCCGCCCCCAAGCGCAACAACTTCAATCCCAACAACAACCACAGGAAGGGTCACTTGAACCATGTGACCAGGGAAGAAGCGCAGAATGCCCCAGACATCATGCTCGGTACGTTCCCTGTCAACACAGTACCTGCCACGGTTTTGTTTGATTCTGGAGCTTCCCATTCGTTCGTTTCGAAGAGTTTTGTTTCGCAACATGGATTTCCGATACTCCCCTTGGAAAAGTCTATGATCATCAAGTGCCCGGGAAATAAGCAAATCACCCAAGGTTACTGCCAAGGAGTGGTCATTGAGTTCGAAGGACTACAATTCCACGCAAATCTCATCGTGTTGGAAAGTAAAGGACTGGATGTCATTTTAGGGATGGACTGGTTGACCACCAACAAAGGATTCATTGACTGCTTCAATCGGACAGTGATTCTCACTCACCATCACGGCAAGACAATAAGAGTCTCCGCTCAAGAAAGGCCACGGTCACAGAAACCAAAACTGAACAAAATGGACATTGCAGAACTGAGAAAAGTTCCAGTGGTATGCGAGTTCCCTGATGTGTTCCCGGAAGAACTACCAGGTATGCCACCAGACCGAGAGATCGAATTCAGCATGGAACTAGCACCTGGCACCGCTCCCATTTATAAGAAGCCGTATAGAATGGCACCCTCAGAATTGGTGGAATTGAAGAAGCAGATAAAGGAATTATTGGACAAGGGGTTTATACGAGCCAGCTCCTCACCATGGGATTCGCCCGTATTGTTCGCCAAGAAGAAGGATGGGACACTGAGACTGTGCATAGACTGTCGAGCCCTCAATAGGGTCACCATCAAAAACAAATACCCGATGCCACGGATAAATGATTTGTTTGACCAGCTCGCACAAGCTAAAGTATTTTCAAAGATTGATTTGAGATCAGGACACCATCAACTGAAGGTACGAACAGAGGATATCCCCAAGACAGCATTCACTTCCAGATATGGGTTATACGAGTTAACAGTGATGCCTTTTGGTCTAACAAATGCCCCCGCATATTTCGTCCACCTCATGAAAAAAGTGTTCATGAAATTCATGGACAAATTTGTGGTGGTATTCATTGACGATATTCTGGTTTACTCAAGGACACCCGAAGAGCATGCTGAGCACCTCAGAATGGTTTTGGGAGAATTGAGGAAGCATCAGTTGTACGCCAAGTTTAGCAAATGAGAATTTTGGCTAAGACAAGTTGGTTTCTTAGGCCATATATTGAACCAAGAAGGCGTAGCCGTAGACCCAGAAAAGGTCAAAGCCATACTGGAGTGGAAACCACCCGCCAACGTCACAGATGTGCGGAGTTTCCTAGGAATGGCCGGATATTACAGGAGATTTATTGAAGGATTCTCCACTGTGGCAAAACCTATGACCCAACTACTCAAGAAGGCCCAACAGGGACATCCCAGCATCGAAGGCATAAAGAAGAAAATGAATATTAGTTCGTCTTAGACAGTGAAGGAACATTGTGGTACCGAAACAGACTTTGCGTACCTAACATTGAGGAACTCAAGCAACAGATCTTGACGGAAAGCCACACCGCTCCATATTCGATCCATCCTGGAGGAACCAAAATGTACAAGGACATCCATGAAAGATTTTGGTGGCATGGTATGAAAAGAGATATAGCCACATTTATTGCTTGTTGCGATTCATGTCAGCGTATCAAGGCCGAGCATCAAAAGCCAGCAGGGCTACTCCAGCCAAACAAAATACCGGAGTGGAAATGGGATGAAATAGGAATGGACTTCATTGTCGGATTACCCCGATCACAACGCGGAAATGACGCCATATGGGTCATCACAGACCGACTAACCAAGGTTGCTCATTTCATTCCCATGAAGACTACCTACTCCACTCAAAGACTGGCAAAGCTCTATCTATCTCGTATAGTTTGCTTGCATGGAGTCCCGAAGACTATAATATCATACCGAGGCACCCAATTCGTCTCCCAATTTTGGGAACACCTACAACAAGCTCTGGGCACACAACTGGCTTTCAGTACAGCATACCACCCTCAGACAGATGGACAAACAGAACGTGTAAACCAAATCCTAGAGGATATGCTAAGAGCCTGTGTGCTCACCTATGGATCCAGTTGGGAAGAGAGTTTGCCGTATGCCGAATTTGCGTACAACAACAGTTACCAAGCCAGCTTGCAAATGGCACCCTTTGAAGCATTGTACGGACGGAGGTGTCGTACCCCATTGAATTGGTCAGAAACAGGTGACAGCCGTATCTTCAGCCCTGATATGCTTAAGGAGGCCGAGGAAAAAGTTAAACAAATCAGGGACAGACTCAAGACAACACAGAGCCGACAAAAGAGCTACTATGATCAGAAGCATCGTGAGGTCAGCTTTGAACCTGGTGATTCCGTATACCTCCAAGTATCTCCTATGCTGCAACGGTTCAAAATAAAGGGGAAACTAGCCCCAAGATTTATTGGACCATTTTGTGTGAAGGCACGAAGAGGCCCGGTAGCCTACCAACTAGACCTACCCAAGGAGCTGTCAGACGTCCATGACGTACTCCACGTCTCGCAGTTGAGGAAATGTGTGAGTAACCCGGAGAAACATGTACCTCATGAGGACATTGATATGCAACCAGATCTCACCTACAGAGAAAGGACAGTAAAGATTTTAGAAGAGTCTGAACGGAGGACCCGTCAGAAAACGGCAAAGTTTTTCAGGGTCAAGTGGAGCAACCACACTGAGGATGAAGCCACATGGGAAAGGGAAGATTTCCTCCGAGCAGAGTATCCATATCTATTTGAAGATCAGCAGAAATCTCGAGGACGAGATTTTTCCTAAGGGGGTAGGTGTTGTGACACCCAAGTTTTATTTGGATTTTTCAAGAGGTTTTATTTGACTTGAGGGGAGTGATTTAAAATTTTTCTTCAAGAGAACTCTCCCTCTCATATATTTTCTTTATGGCAAAAGTTTTGTTTGGATTCACCCAAGATCTGCCTTTGGCCTTGGGAGTTCTTGCTCTTCATTTGGGCTCAAGACAAAAGGTTTTTCATTTGAGAGAATAGCCTTTGAAAATCCTTTTGAGAATGCACTATGGCTTTTGGAAAGTCCTTTGCCACTTTCAACTATTCCTTCTTGCCATGGCATTAGTGCAAATCCTCTCTCCTAACCTTTCCCTCACCTTTGGATCATGATTTGCATCAAATCCAGCAAGTTGAACCTCCCCATGTGATCATTTCCATTCAAATTCTATTCAAATAAATTTCTGTCTTCTCTTATAGCACTTGGAGATTTGTAAAGGAACTCCTTTTTCTGTTTTGATTTTTGCCACCAAACCTTTCTCTCCTCCTAGTCCTTTGAACCCTCAACCTAGAACCATGAAGATCCACTGGTCTCCAGTTCAAAATTTTAGAACTACATCTGCTGCAAGTTTGGACCAGATTTGCCAAATTTAGTGAAATTCATTCAAAACCTTCTCAAAAAATTCCAGGTAAATTCATCCAGCCTCTGGGTGCATTGAGTGGTCATCTCACCAAGTTACAGCTCCAGAAAAATTTATCTCATAGCCAAAACCTTCTGTCGAACACCTGCAGTGCACTGTCTTTGTCACATTCAGAAATTCAGAGAACACTGCAGTGACTTGCTGTCGTTTTCTTCAGAGATGGGCATCGATCTCGCCAGTACCCTCGCGTCGCCTTGCTCCTCGTCCCCGCCCTCTTGTTCCTGCACCGCACGAACGCCTGGCGCCTTGCGGGCGTCGGCGACGAGCAGCAGAAGGTGCGCCGCCCCGTGACCGACGCTGGCGGCGGCTTTGCGGACGCCAGCGGGAGACACGGCGCCGACGACTCCACCCAGCGCCGCCCAAACCACCGGAGCCCGCCGCGTGGCCTTCCACTCCCCCGAATGCGCTGCCGCTTTCGTCGTGAACCGCAGGGCGCGGAGCGCGCTCTCTGCCGCCGTTGAGCCCGTGCGGTCACCTCACCATGGACAGACGCCATTACGCCGGGGCCAGCTCCGTTTAGCAGTGGAACAACTCCAGTAATCTCCACTGATGCTGCCCGACCGCTCAAACCTCCTTCCAATCCACTGCTCCGCCGTAATCGCTCGCCGGAGATTCTCCGTTCACGGCCACCCCGTCGATCTGCCTATAAATAGAGGCCCCGAGCTTCAACTCGAGCACCCACCAGCCCTGCACTTCCCCTAGAGCACGCCTAGCCACTGGAAGAGCCCCGAGGAGGTCTCCTTCCTCGACTCCGGCCGCCGCGACCCGCCACGGGATCCAGCCCGATTCGCCCCCGTGTGTGCTCCTCCGCCTCCATTCTCTTGCCAGTAGCTTCACCATGCATCTCTCGTTCTGACCCGCACTTCAATTAGAAGCTTGCAACCCTCCACCGGAGTTCCCCATCCTCACCCGAACCGCCGTCCGCCGGAGATAGTGTCGCCGTCGACGTGGTGCTCCCCGTTGGACGAGTCCACCACCCACCGACGCGGAAGAAGACACTGAAGCTCTTGGTACCCTCCGTTTCTCCTAACTCGCCGTGGTTCGACGCCGGCGTCCACCGCCGCCTTCGGGCGCCGGCGAGCCTTTTCAAACCTGACATGCGGACCCCGCGTGTCAGCCACAATTCTTTTAGTCGCGGACCGTTTTCTGTTGGCGCCTTCGGGCAAAATACGCTTTCTCTCTTGCGCTTGCGCATTTCCAAACGAACCGTTTTCTATTTTCTCAGTTAAAACCCTGGAACTTTTTTGTTTCATTACAGAAGTTCCCTGGACAGAAACCTTTATAACTTTTTAAGAAAAAGGTGTTTTTGAGTGATTCTTTTTCTGACATTCTTAAAATTTTGTCTAGTTTTTTATGGGATTTATTTGAAAAATATTTGGCAAAGTTTCTGTGCATGTGTTGGTTTTCACGTTAGTACCCGTTTCGTGATTGCCGTAGGTTCCGGGAGAGGTGACGGAGCCGCGAACTTCGCCGAGCTAGACTCCGACTTCTCCAAACCAGGCAAGCATGTCTTGAACATTTGATATGACAGGTGGTTTGCATGTTTGCGTGAAAGTTGGTGCGTGGCATACGAGTGTCGGTAAATACCCTGTTGCTTGTGAGGCAACTACCCGGTTGTTCCAAAGTTGTGATGATCTCTGATGAGAGATGGCCTAATCATGTGGTGACATGAAGGGCAGCAAGGTGGTACTGTTGTAGCATACCAGCCTTGCGTCATCCGACTTTTTCCGACGTTAACGTGGTTGGAGCCACGTTATCGTTTCTTTTCCGTATGTTCCAAAGTTGTGATGATCTCTGATGAGAGATGGCCTAATCATGTGGTGACATGAAGGGCAGCAAGGTGGTACTGTTGTAGCATGCCAGCCTTGCGTCATCCGACTTTTCCCCGACGTTAACGTGGTTGGAGCCGCGTTACCGTTCTTTCCCCTTTCCGTGCTACCACATGTCTCATTGCCAGGGATGCGGTTTAGTAAGTTGGTAACCTCTTTCCGTGTACACACCAAACAGAGAGGCCGGGATGATGGTACCTTGGCCCAGGATTAAAGCCAGTCATCCGGTCAGGGGGCATGGGTGTTTCCGGTTGGGACCGAGAGGGGGGGGCACCCCCTTATAGCGCGCGTATAGAAATTTGATCCCATGCTATGCGAGGTTGTAGCCTCCCCATCTCAAGGTTTTTCTTCAACGATGCCGAGGGTGATCTCTGGCTTCGGATAGTTAAATTGGGTGTGTACTGGTTAGACGTGTTTCTTCCAAAACACCGCAGACGGAACTAGTCCCCGTGACTACTGAAATCCATTGGCTGTGGTTAAGTACAAACTCTGCAGAGTCAATTCTTTCCATATCATCGTATCCATGATCAAAATGAAAACATTATATCCCTATCTATCCGCGTGGAAAACTTGTCCCCGGTAAACAAGCTCAAGTGGTAATCCAGATTTATTGTTTTTCCTGTGGAAGGACTAACTTTATATTTGTTTCATGCTCGTGATAAATTATGCTCTCAAACTATTGTATTATTGAGCAGTGATATAAGCCCTTTATGTGACGTCGCGCAGACGTCCGACTGTGGCGTGTTTTTACTTCTTACATTATATATAAGCCCTTTATGCGATGTCGCTCAGACGTCCGACTGTGGCAAGCACTGTCTTTATTTTCTGTTATAAGCCCTTTATGTGGTGTCGCCTCGACGCCCGACTGTGGCATTATTATTCTGCATTTTCCGCTCGAGGAGTCTTTCAGACACTCGTTTGGCACCAGTATTATTATTCCGCATTTTCCGCTCGAGGAGTCTTTCAGACACTCGTTTGGCACCAGTATTATTATTCCGCATTTTTCGCTCGAGGAGTCATTCAGACCCTCGCTTGGCACCCAGTATTTATTATCTCTATGTCTGATCGTACTGGTTAACTTATTCATGTATTTCATGTTCGCATTTGTTATACCTTATGTCCGAACTGTCTTGCGAGTACTTTCATAGTACTCACCTGGCTTGTTGATTTGGCCAGATGTTGACGAAGGCGATCTCTTGGATGAAGAGTTCGATAGCACGTCCGATGCCTAGAGGAGTCCCAGTCAGTCCTGCGCGATCCCGGATTTTGGTCACTTGCTTTGTTTACGCTTCCGCCACCCGCAATAAGTCTTCTCGAGCCTCACTCCGACGCTCGAAGACCTGTAGTCTTCTGGAGTCATATCACTCGCCTCGCGGTGATATCTCCACCATCGTTATTATCGTGAGTTAGTAGTTTGCCACCCTATCCGCCGTATTGTTTTATCGGCGTGCATGTAATAAATTGTTGGGCAGTCTCTGCTCAACCTTGTATTATATTTAGTACTCCTGGTATTTTTCTTCTGTGACCAATATATTGTCTATCAGTGAGAAGGAATTCTTCCTCGCTGGTCCGTAACAAGGATTGGTTTCTCAATAATTATTTTATTGAAAAACCGGTCGTGACACGGATGGCGAGCTCCTCCTTCATCTTGACGTCGCGGACGCCATCAGAGAATGCTGAGATGATGGCCTTGTCCGTCACCTTGGGGATCTTGAGGCGGGCGCTGTTGAAGTGCTGGATGTATTTCTGCAAGGTCTCTCCAGGCTGCTGCTTGATGCGGCGCAGGTCACCCGCGGCCGGAGGGCGGTCGCGAGTGCCGTACAAGTTGGCGATGAAACGGCTGCGCATCTCGTCCCAGGAGGAGATCGAGCCGGGAGGCAGGTTCAGGAGCCAGGTGCGGGCACCATCCTTGAGCGCCATGGGAAACCAGTTCGCCATGACTTTCTCGTCTCCGTTGGCCGCCTCGATGCCCAGCTCGTAGAGCTGCAGGAACTCCGCGGGGTCGGCTGTGCCGTCATAGCGAGGAGGCAGGTCCGGCTTGAACTTGTTGGGCCAGCGACGCTACGCAGCTCGATGGTGAAGGCGCGGCAACCTGCTGTGGCCACCGGAGCCCTTTGCAGACGCGGGGCTTGCTCTTGGTGGTGCCCGCATGCTGCCGCCAGGGGCAGCACGGGATCTTGGCGCGCCGGGACGCGGTCTTGTTGTGCTGGTGCAGGAAGTTCGGGAGCACCTTCTTGAGGTCGAGGGATTTCTTGGCAGCTTCTTTCTTGTTGCGCGGGCGCTGGACGCGGTGGGTCACGTCCAGGGGCCGCGCGCCTTGGAGCCAGGGCGCCGTCTTGGGGCGGAGGTGGCGGAGGCGCTCCCTGAGCCGCGTCGCCAACGCCTGACGGAGGGCGAGGCAGCGAGAGGGACGGCGCGGGAGAGCCCCCTGCGGCGCTGACGAGCTCGGTGATGCGAGCGAGCCATTCTTCATAGAGGTCGTCGATGGGGCGGTAGTGCAGGAGCTCGCGTGCCAGGAGCAACGCGGCCTGCGCGTCCGTGGGGGCGCGACGAGCGTGAGAGGATGAACCAGCTGGGGTTAGCGCCGGAGTGGCGGTGCGGCCTTCCCGCCGCATCGAGGGGTGCAGGAAAGATGCTTGCTGCCCGTTCCCCGCCGGGCCGGTGGCGGCGTTGGCGGCAGGCAACAGAGAACGACGAGGAGGCCCACCGACAGGAGCCGTCTGGGCGATGCGGGCAGCAAGAGCAGCCCGGCGCTCGGCGCGAGCTCGCCGAGCGTCTGCGATGGGTGCGGCGAAGCGATGGGACGCAGATCAGCGGAAAGAAGATTTCGGGGCACCCCTACCTGGCGCGCCAAATGTCGGATATCGGGTTCTGGCAAAACCCTTAAGGTTCGAACTCTGCGGTGTGCACGAAGATCTTCTCCCTACCGAAACATGCCCTCAGCCTCGGCGCGATTGCTAAGCTAGATCGATGAACAACACAAGAGACACGAGGTTTATACTGGTTCGGGCCACCGTTGTGGTGTAATACCCTAATCCAGTGTGTGGTGTGGTGGATCGCCTCTTGGGCTGATGATGAACAGTACAGAGGAAGAACAGCCTCGCGAGGAGAGGTGTTCTTGTGCTCGGTGGTGTGTTTGGGGAGGAATTGATCCGTCTCCGTTGGCTCTGGATGAAATGCCTTCTACTGTGGTGGCTAGCTCTATTTATAGAGGCCTTGGTCCTCTTCCCAAATATTGAGCGGGAAGGGATCCAACAACGACCATTTTGAAAGGGGACAGCTAGTACAAGCTATCCTGAGTAAAGGTGGTCTTCGCCTGCCAAAGGCACTGGTGATCACGCCGTCTTGGGCTCCACGGTGACCTCCGTCCTGCCGCTCTGCTGGTCTTGGTCTCGTTGCACCGATATGGAAACCGTTGCCTGATGCCTCGGTACTCCGTGCCTGCGCTTGCCCCCTTTGCACCAAAGAGGAAACGAGGACACTGCGCAGGCTGGCGCCCGCCTGGTCTTGATCGTCATGGCTTGCGTCATGAGCACCTCGCGAGGTACCCCTTGCCTTGATCTCTTCGCCTCCTCGCGAGCCTGCCTGGTGAGGCCGCCCTTGAGGAGGCCTTGCGCCATCCGCCCTGCGAGGGTCTTGAGTGCTTGGTTGATGAAGATGGGCCGTACTGGGCCATTGGTTGAGCCACGCAGCAGGCCGCAGGCAGGCAAGTCTGGGGACCCCCGTTCCCAGAACGCCGACAACGTAGATATATATAGGTGAAGGAAGTCGGTCAGGGGAGCCATGAGGGTGGGGAGCGCGTCCACCCCCCTAGGGCGCGCCTCCCTGCCTCGTGGCTTCCTCGTTTGCTTCTTGACGTCCACTCCAAGTCTCCTGGATTGCGTTTGTTCCAAAAATAACTCTCCTGAAGGTTTAATTCCGTTTGGACTCCGTCTGATATTCCTTTTCTGCGAAACACTGAAATAGGCAAAAAACAGCAATTTGGGCTAGGCCTCTGTTAATAGGTTAGTCCCAAAAATGATATAAAAGTGTATAGTAAAGCCCATAAACATCCAAAACAGGTAATATAATAGCATGGAACAATCAAAAATTATACATACGTTGGAGACGTATCAAGCATCCCCAAGCTTAATTCCTGCTCGTCCTCGAGTAGGTAAATGATAAAAACATAATGTTTGATGTGGAATGCTACCTAGCATATTTCTCAATGTAATTTTCTTTATTGTGGCATGAATGTTCAGATCCAAATGATTCAAAATAAGAGTTCATATTGACATTAAAATACTAATACTTCAAGCATACTAACAAGTAATCATGTCTTATAAAAATAACATAGCCAAAGAAAGCTTATCCCTACAAAATCATATAGTTAGGCTATGCTTCATTTTCGTCACACAAAATACTCCCATCATGCACAACCCCGGTTTCAGCCAAGCAATTGGTTCATACTTTTTAACGCGCTTCAGCCTTTTTAACTCTCACGCAATACATGAGCGTAAGCCATGGATATAGCACTATGGCTGGAATAGAATATGATGATGGAGGTCGTGTGGAGAAGACAAAAAAGGAGAAAATCTCACATTGACGAGGCTAACAAACGGGCTATGGAGATGCCCATCAATTGATGTCAACATGAGGAGTAGGGATTGCCATGCAACGGATGCACTAGAGATATAAATGTATGAAAGCTCAACAAAAGAAACTAAGTGGGTGTGCATCCAACTTGCTTGCTCACGAAGACCTAGGGCATTTTGAGGAAGCCCATCATTGGAATATACAAGCCAAGTTCTATAACGAAAAATTCCCACTAGTATATGAAAGTGACAACATAGGAGACTCTCTATCATGAAGATCATGGTGCTACTTTGAAGCACAAGTGTGGAAAAAGGATAGTAACATTGTCCCTTCTCTCTTTTTCTCTCATTTTTTTTATTTTCGTGGGCTTCTTTGGCCTCTTTTTTTATTTGGGCTTCTTTGGCCTCTTTTATTTTTCATAAAGTCTGAAGTCTCATCCCGACTTGTGGGGGAATCATAGTCTCCATCATCCTTTCCTCACTTGGGACAATGCTCTAATAATGAAGATCATCACACTTTTATTGATTTACAACTCAAGAATTACAACTCAAAACTTAGAACAAAATAAGACTCTATGTGAATGCCTCCGGCGGTGTACCAAGATATGCAATGAATCAAGAGTGACATGTATGAAAGAATTATAAAGGTGGCTTTGCCACAAATACGATGTCAACTACATGATCATGCAAAAGCAATCACTACTAGAAAAAGGCTTACTAGTGGCGCACCAGTTTTGCCTACTAATGGCGCACTACTGGTGCGCCACTAGCACCACGCCACTAGAATATTTTAGTAATGGCGCACCACAGGTGCGCCATTAGTATCTGGTATACTAATGGCGCACCACGGGTGCGCCATTAGTATCCCACAGGTGCGCCATTAGTAACTGGTATACTAATGGCGCACCAGATGGAAGTGCGCCATTAGTAGCATTTTAAAAAAATCGTTTTTTTTCTTAATCTCAGGTCACTATTTCACATATGAGATATCCAACACATATATATATATATATATATATATATATATATATATATACAACAAGCATCCATATAACAATCATATCCAACACACAAGTTTCATCATATATACATACATAGCCAACACATAGTTCCATCGTTACATATTACAAAAGTTTCACATTGTTCATCCAACATCGTTATCCATCCAACACCATATTACAAAAGTTTCACATAGTTCAGTTCTCATTGTTCTTCTCCTTCTCCTTCCTCAGCCTGATGCGCCAAGAGCGGCGAGGCGGTGGAGGCAGCTGTGGGATGTAGTCTTCTACCACAATTGGCGTGGTCATGTCGCCCAGCTGTGGGATCGCCGGTGCCACCACCGGTGCGTGGTCATTGTCAGGCACCACCACCATCGTGAGGCCACCTTCAGGCAGGACGGGCACGACCATCGCTAGGTCATCCTCAGCCACCACCATCTCTTGCCCATGGTCAGCCACCACCATCTCTTGCCCATGGTCAGCCACCACCATCTCTTGCCCTTGGTCAGCCACCACCAGCGCTAGGTCATCCTCAGCCTGATGCCCATCGTCATCCTGCAGCGGCCCACTCTGCTCCTCTTCTCCCCCACTCCAGTCCGGATCATCCTTCTTGCTGTCTTTGCTGCTGCCAGAATCGCTGCTGCTTTCGCTAAAGCCAGAATCGTTGTTGCTTTTGCTACAACCATAATCGCTGCTGCTTTGGCTGTAGCCAGTGTCGCTACTGCTGCTCCCATTGCCTGTCCAAATGCAACAATGGACGTTAACAATCGATGTGAGACAAAGCCAAATGTAGAGGAATAAGAAGAGGCAGAACGCACTGGCATCTTCGTCGTCAGTGTAGCGCATGCGACACATAGTCGTGTTGAAAACCTTCACGATGAGCATTGTGGCGTCATCGTCGTACCTGAAGAGAAGAAAGTACCTGGTCCGTAGGTCGTAGGCACTGTAGAACTTCTCCCAGCCACGGCACAGGTACATGTGGCCCTCCTCGATCACCAACTCCACGTCCCACAGCCTGCGAACCCCGCTGCCGGCCTGTCGGAGCTTCACATTATGTGGCAGATCTTCACCCAGCATGTTCATAAAAGTGTCAGGCAGCCTCTGCAATTTGGGACAAGGAGTGATGTAGCAAACAACAGAGTTATCATAATGAGATGGGTGAAGGGGAGATCTCTCGTTTTATATACCTGCCTCGTGGCTGATACTGAAGTCCCAAGTATGATACTGAAGAACTCGAAAGCATCCAACTCGTACTCCGGTGAGGCAGAGCGGCGGTGGCTGCTTCCCCCCATCTCTGATAAGCAGCAGAAGAGACCAATTAGTACCAGGATTATACATCGACTAATTATACATCTGACCCAATTTATAAAACATGCGATGTATTCCACAATACAAAGAACAACTACCATTAATAGGTTGTTGTTTAGAAGGTTTCCCACATGTGTATCAGAGAACAAACATATGATCTAAGGTGAAACATTAGTGCCATGGTTAGTGGTAATTGGTAAATGCTATTTCTTTCTTTAGTCGATTTCATTTGCCTTGGTCTGAGAAAAAAATGCTACAGTTAGGAAATGCAAACATCAGATTAGAAATTATGTAGAATAGATAATCAACTTTGCTGATTCCTAATAATAGACTTATTGATTGACATTTAGGATCAACATGCAACCAATGAAAAAAGAAAACAGAGGATCAGAGACAAGCCATGTCTTGCATTGTTTCTATTTTTGTGTTTACGAAAGTACCTAATGGTATTTTTATGATGTTTTGCAGCTGGTGAAAACGTATGAAATTGCATTTTTTGCAGCTGGTGAAAGAAGCACCTAATTGCATTAACACATGTCCAGTTCCAATAGAAATCTTGGGGTACATTCATGCTTGAGACCCATAACAGGAGCTTACTAGCATTAACGCATGCATTAACACATGCATCAAGCACCAGCTGCATTGTTTTGCAGCTGGAGAAAGAAGCACCTAAACTACAATACCTTACATGTAAGCAGTGCAAAAGGAGATGAAGAAGATATCAGTTGCTAAACCCGACAGCAATTGTTACACCGCTTTAATATCTCTCAACACTTTCTAGTAGCAACTAACAACCTGTATCATCACATAAGGTTTGCCCTATTGAAGTTTTGCACGATTTGGAATATATAACAGTTAATGATGTAATATGGCAATGAAGCAATTGCATTAAAAAAACTAAGACATGTGGAAGAGTGGACATTGTACCTGTCAAGGGAGAGGATTGCTCTGCGACACCACCACTTCTGAAACTTGGCCTTCACAACACACTACCTAGACAGATGTAAACTAAAATATGAATTCCTTTGCACTGGGATCATAAAACAAAATATTTAGAACTGAATCATATAGTAATTAATCACAATCTACAGGGCTGCTGCACTCTAATCTTTGCAAAAGAACAAAAAAATAACATTGTTTTAACCTAAACAGAAGTGCCAAATACTAAACAATGACCATTGTTATTATACTAGTGAACTATCTGCTACGAGCTGCCACCTTTTTGGCGCACCAGGGAGCTGGAGTGGCTGGAGGTCGAGCTGGGCTGCTAGACGTCGACGGGGAGGATCTCGACTGCGAGGGAGTCAGTCGATGGTGATGGAGTCGGCGCTGGACAGGTGGGAGGGAATGGGGAATGGTGGAGAGAGGGAGGAAGGAGGAAGGAGGAGAGGTACCTGGTCGCCGGAGGGGTCGGGGTCGGGGTCGGCGAAGGGGTCGCGGTCGGGATCCGAGCTCTTTCGGGTCCTCGCTCGCCGCGGTCGAAGGAGAGCAGGGCCGGTGGCGGAGGACGGCAGGGGCAGGCGGGATGGGCGCGTCGGGGCGGACGGAGGGGGCGGAGCAAGGGGGCGGCGGCGGCGGCGTGCAGGCGCGGCGGACGGAGGGGGCGGAGCAAGGGGCGGCGGCGTACGGTTGGGGTCGAGTGGGGGATCTGGCGAGGGAGGGAGGGAGAGCCCACGCACAGTGCGAGGGGAACAAGTGGAGTGGGTTAGCAATGGCGCACCTCCCCCTAGTGCGCCATAAGTACGTCGATTCTAATGCGCACCACCCCCTGGTGCGCCATTAGAATTTTGTTTTAATTACTAGCCCGACTGCTCAGGTTATATTTCCACCTAACCCTATCTCCATCAGAACACGCCCACTAGCCCGACTGGTCAGCACGCAGCACACACACTAGGAGGTCCTGGGTTTGATTCCCAGGCTCCCAAATTTTTTTTATGTATTTAAAATGCTGTTTGATATTTATTTGTGTTTAAATATGTTCAAACTTGTTTAAATCATAACAGTAATATTTTTTTATAAAAACAGTAATAATTTTTATAAAAAATGCATTTAAAATGATGTTTGATATTTATTTGTGTTTAAATATGTTGAAACTTGTTTAAATCATAACAGTAATATTTTTTTTATAAAAACAGTAATAATTTTTATAAAAACAGGGTGCGGGGGAGAGGGTGCGGGCGGTGCTCGGCGGCGGTGGAGCGGGGGAGGGTGCGGTGGGTCGTCGGGGGTTGCGGGGGGTGCTCTGTCCTTGTCGTTACCGGTGTAGGATTCCATCGTTACCCCGGAGTTCTGATAACCATCGCTCTTCATGTCCTTGTCCTCGGTGTAGAATGTGTAGCTGTTGAATGCGAGGCGGAGGTTGCGGCGCGCGCGGGCGAGGGCGAGGTTGGTGTCGGCCCTGCGGCGCTGCTCCGGCGAGAGTGGGGTGGGGTCGGAGGGGAGGATGGGGAGAGGGAGGCGGCGGGGGCGCGGATTGGGAGCGGACGGAGAGGAACTGGCGCGGGGGAGAGGGACGAAGGGGAACTGGCGAGGGAGAGGGAGGAATTAGCTATAGCATTCATTTGTGACGGTGGAGCAGGCCGGAGAGGGTGCAGGGGGTCGTCGGCGGCGGTGGAGCGGGCCGGGGAGGGTGCG